>NC_043999.1:537782-560282 GCF_902150065.1 Myripristis murdjan | reverse complement strand
AGGGAGAGCCAACATGGCCGCTGTGGTGAATATTTGGTGCAGGTGAAGTGACGTGGCTGTTTGGAATAATCTGAGGAAAAATCTGAGGGAAACTATTTTTCTTTGTTTAAAAAAACAAAAACAAAAACTTGCTGTGCAGTAAAACCTCTGGACATGTTCCTCCCAAACTCTCCGTCCTCTCCAGGGGCTTCGCTCTCTTCTTCTACACAGGATCTGGTGCATCAACCGAATCACCATGACAACACGCCAACAACACGCCAACAACACGCTAACAACACGCTAATAACACGCTAACAACAGCAGCCACTTCAGACGGGCGGTTCAAGCTCCGGCTCAGGGTTCGGTCTGCGGCCCAGAGTTCCTCCTCCCTGGCTAAGCTCACCGCCAGGAGCCAGTTTTCCTTTCCTAGAGTGGCGAATGGAACACATATGGACAGTTTGCTGGGACGTCCCGGCTGCTCCGGGCTCTGTGCTCACACAGCGGCCCGCTCCGTGCTGCCCTGTCCCAGAGGAGCTCCGTCGCTCACTTCACCTCCTCGCTCGTCGGCACGGCGTCTCTGAGTTCAGAGGGAGCTGCTCCTCGTCCTGCAGACCGTCCCGGGACAGATCTGCTGTCCTCCAGCTGCCACGGCACCAACACTGCCAACAGTGTCTCTGAGACCGGATCAGACTGGTTCAGACTGGAGGGAACCCCCCCCCCCCAGCACACACACACACACACACACACACACTCTCTCTCTTTGGGCCTTCAGATTTCTTGTCAGGACGTCCTGATGAAGACGATGTAGATGAATCGTGCTGCTCATCCCGTGCTCTCCAAACCTCTCACTGTTCAAAACCAGAACCTGGACCTGGACCTGCAACTGGACCTGGACCTGGAGCTGAATGTGGACTTGGACCTGGACCTGGACCTGGACCTGAATCTGGACTTGGACCTGGACCTGGACCTGGAAGTGGACCTGGACCTGCAACTGGACCTGGACCTGGAGCTGAATCTGGACTTGGACCTGGACCTGGACCTGGAAGTGGACCTGGACCTGCAACTGGACCTGGACCTGGAGCTGAATCTGGACTTGGACCCGGACCTGGACGTGGACCTGGACGTGGACCTGGACGTGGACCTGGACCTGGACCTGGACCTGCAGCCAAATGTGGACTTGGACCTGGACCTGGACCTGGACCTGGACCTGGACCTGCAGCCAAATGTGGACCTGGACCTGGACCTGGACCTGAATCTGGACCTGGAGCTGGTCCTGGACTTGGATTTGGACTGGTTTGAAATTGATCAAACTGGATTGGACCAATTTGAAAAGGATTACACTGCACTGGACTGGACTGGACTGGAACAGACCAGACTGGTTTGGATCAGACTGGTATGGACTGGATTAAACTGGTTGACCTGGTTTAAAATTGATCAGACTTGAATGGACTGGCTCACACAGAACTGGTTTGAACTGGACTGGACTGGCTCAGACTGGACCTGAGTTGATCGACTCATACTGGACTGAACTGGATCGGACCAGATCGGATGGGACTGGGTCAGACCGGACCGGACTGGACCGGACCGGACCGGGTCAGGAGGTTTACTTCTGGGTGAAGAGCGCTCCCAGTGTGATCCCAGCGGCTCCCAGTGCTGCCAGTCCCACCAGAGTCCTGAGGGACCAGGAGCGCCCTGCCGGCCCCGCCTGCCCGTACAGGTCCACAAAGGCATCCTGGGAAAAAAACACAGGGCATTACTGCTGTGTGTGTGTGTGTGTGTGTGTGTGTGTGCATGCATCTCTCCATTGTAGACCAACATGCAGCATTATGAAATACACACACACTCCGATCACAGTGTGTGTTTTAGAGAGTGTATGTGTGTGTGTGTGTGTGTGTGTGTATTGTGTTAGCTCAGGGTGTATGAGTGTTGGTCTATAAGTGTGTGTGTGTGTGTGTGTGTGTGAGAGTGTGTGTGTGTGTGAGTGAGAGAGAGAGATCAGTAGAGCATAAACAAGGAAATGTTGGGTTCTTTCCCCGCACTGTTTGTGGTATCTTTGTGTGTGTGTGTGTGTGTGTGTGTGTGTGTGTGTGTGTGTGTGTGCTGATGTGGAACAGTAATATGATAAGTAGGGGAGAACCCGGTCTAAAACAGAACAGTCATAGTTCCTCCTAACAAACTGTCTCTCTCTCTCTCTCTCTTTGACTGTACACACACACACACACACACACACACACACACACAAACACACACACACACACAGGCACACACACACACACACACACACACACACACACACACACACACACACTGCTCCTCAGGTGATTCCCTCTCAACAGCCAGTCCCTTAAAGGAGAACTGCAACGTTTTGGGTGAAATCCCCCTTTATCAGATGTGTCTGACTTTAAACTCTTCCTCCTCCTCTTCCTCCTCCTCCTCTTCCTCCTCTTCCTCTTGCTCCTCCTCCTCCTCCTCCTCCTCCTCCTCCTCCTCCTCCTCCTCTGGCGCCACCCTCAGGCCAGCCCCTGGACTCTCACCCTGCTCCTCTCTGGGTGGACAGACAGATCGCTGAGTGGGGAGTGAACCCGGCCAGCTTTACTGACTTCCTGTTCTTTCCTCTAGCGCCACCCTCAGGCCAGGAGGCACACACTCCGCCCCCATCCCCGCCACCTCCTCCCCCGTCCCCCCAGCATGTACCAGGCCAGCGGGGGCAGCACTGGAGGAGACGTGGGCCGACACGCACAAACATCTGAAGGAGTAACTCACAAACGTCAGGAACCTCGCGCTGCGCTGCCCTCTAGTGGCCACACCCACTCAGTGATGTCACAGCAGGTGTTCACAGCAGGTGTGGATGGGAATGGGAACCCTCCCCAGGACAGGTGAGTGGCGAGTCAGACTCTGCGGGACGGAGCTCACCTGGCGGGACTCGACACTTTTACTTTTTAAAAGCTGAAGGAGTGTGTCGTCTGATCAGGTTCCTCTTTATCACAGCAGCTCCAAACCAGAACCCACAACCTCGCTCGACCACTCTCTCTCTCTGCAGGAAGCTCCACACACACACACACACACACACACACACACACACGCACACACACACACAGGTTTCCTGACGTGTTTTTATGTGGGGGCCCCTGGAGCTGCCAGCCTCTGTGTGTGTGTGTGTGTGTGTGTGTGTGTGTGTGTGTGTGTGTGTGTGTGCGTGTGTGTGTGTGTTTCCAGGGGAAACAGGAAGACAGACTGATGAAACAATAGAAACAGTAAAACAATATGAAAGCAGTCAGACTGTAAAGGGCAGTTCCGCTGTTTTTCTGTTCGTGTTGATGAGCCGGTGTGTGTGTGTGTGTGTGTGTGTGTGTGTGTGTGTGTGCAGACTGCAGGGTGGAAAGTCTAGGGTTTTTTCTAATTCATGGATTTGCTCATGAATTTTCTTCAGTTTCACAGAGTTAAACACACACACACACACACTTTTCCCTGCCCTCTGGCGTTCTTCATGTGTTTGAAATGACTGTCTGAGCTGTCAATCAAAACTCATCTGCATGGTAAAGACATCAGCACACACACACACACACACACACACACACATACACTCAGAGTGAAGGTGAGTGTGTGTGTGTGTGTGTGTGTGTGTGTGTGAAGGTGAGTGTGTGTGAGAAAAAGAGTCGTGACCTTCAGGAACTTTTCCTCTTTATTTTTCTTTCTTTCTTTTTTTATTGGCACACACACACACACACACACATGCACGTACGCACACACACACACAAAGTATGAATAATAAGAAGAAATTGATAACAGTAATATCAACAACAACAACAACAACAACAACAATAATAATAATAATAATAATAATAATAATAACAATGATAGCCCAATAATAAGTCTTTCAGAAAATTAACAAAAACATTACTAAGAGAAATGTATTTATAATTATTATGAATAAATATTCATATCAAAGGGTTAAGTGTGATATTTAAACACTGTCTTACACAAAAAGTTTCCTAAAATGGTTTTGCACATATTTGGGGTGTATTTGATGTTTGAAATCATACAGCACAACAAATATTTAAGAATTAAATGAGAATTAAATAAATTTACAAGAAAATGACTGAGACATTAGCTAGAAAGGGAAAGAATTATTAGAAATTTATAAAAACAGGGAGAGATGTCCACAAAACTGTACCAATATATTTAAAATTATGTTATGTTATTTTTTTGGTATTTTATGTTATGTTATATTGTGTTATGTTATGTTATATTATGTTATGTTATGTAATGCTATATTTTGTTATGTTATTTTACATTATGTTATGTTATATTTTGTTATATTATGCAATGTTAAATTATATTTTGTTATGTTATGATATATTATGTTATGTTATGTTTTGTTATGTTATATTTTGTTATGTTATGTTATATTATATTTTGTTATGTTATATTATGTTATGTTATGATTTGTTATGTTATATTATGTTATATTATGTTATGTTATGTTTGTTTTGTTTTGTTTTGTTTTGTTTTGTTATGTTATGTTTCGTTATGTTATGTTATGTTATGTTATGTTATGTTATGTTTTGTTATGTTATGTTATGTCATGATATGTTATATTATTTTTTTGTTATGTTGTTATTTTTTGGTTATGTTATATTATGTTACATTATGTTATGTTATATTATGTTGTGTTATGTTGTGTTATGTTATATTATGTTATGTTAAATTTTATTATATTTTGTTGTGTTGTATTATGTTATATTATATTTTGTTATGTTAGGTTATGTTATGTTATGTTATATTATGTTATGTTTTGTTATGTTATATTATGTTATTTTATTATGTTGTGTTATGTTATGCTATGTTATGTTATATTTCTTATGTTAAATTTTATTATATTTTGTTGTGTTATATTATGTTATGTTATATCATATTTTGTTATGTTATGTCATATTTTGTTTTGTTATGTTATGTTATATTATATTTTGTTATGTTATGTTATTTTATGTTATATTATGTTATGTTTGGCTCATTTTCAGGTCATTTCCTTGTTGTTTTTTTTTTGTTTGTTTTTTGTTTTCATTTTAGTTTTCTTTCTATTTATTTATTCATTCACTCATAGGTGTATTTATTTGTCACTGATTTTCAGGTCATGTTCTTGTGATTTTGTTTCAGGAGATTTTCCTGTGGAGTTGCTCATGTTTTTGAAATCCTCTCAGCTTTCACAGGACTCAAAACAACAAGACTTGAGGTGAACAGTTCCCAGATTTCTGCCGGTCCCTGAACACGTCGGTTTTGTGGCGTTCGGCCCTCCTGTCCCGCCCTGAGCGTGATGTCACAGGAAGATGGCCACTGTGACGCATGTGACCTTTAAATACATTTAACTGCAGTTACTGTATTAAAATGAAAAATTTAGATAGAGATATTTTAAAGATAATAACACAATTTTCTTGTAATTTTAATTTTTTTTCTAATTTTCTGATATTTAAATGTTTTTTTTATGTTTTCAAGTGTAAGTTCATCTTGAATGTGTGTGAGGCAACAACAGTGTGTGTGTGTGTGTGTGGTGTGAGTGGCACACACACACACACACACACACTGTGACTGTGATTCATCACGACTCCTTGGGGAATGCTAGCTTCTGCATAATGATTTGTCTATATTCACTTCACACACACACGCACACGCACACGCACACACACACACACACACACACACACACACACACACACACACTGGGGTCTCCTTGGAGATTCCTGTGTCCTTCATTAATCTAACCTTTTGATTGAAGCTCATACTGCTGTGTGTATGTGTGTGTGTGTGTGTGTGTGTGTGTGTGTATGTGTGTGTGTGTGTGTGTGTGTGTGTGTGTGTGTGTGTGTGTGCTCCTGGATTGTTTGATTCATTCTTCAGTCCGTGTAACAAATGGTGAACATGGGAGCGGCTTCATACTTCCATCATAATGTTCTAACACTCACACACTCTGAGTCAATCATAAACCCAAGATTATTTACAGATTAATGACTGGATTAACTCGACACACAGAGCTGAGCTGCAGCTCAAATTAATCTGCAGGTTCCAGCTTTCACATGTTTATATGTTTATAAACATAACCCTAACCCCTGCCCCCCCCCCCCCCCCCCCCCCCACCACCCCCCCCACCCCATTTGCTCTTAAAGCTTCTTTGACTTTCCTCCGAGCTTCACTTCAGCAGAGAGACAAACCACTCTGTGTGCTCTAGTTCTGTCCCTCACTTCCTCTCTGTCTCACTCTCTCCCTGTCTGTCTCTCTCTCTCTGTCTCACTCTCTCCCTGTCTGTCTGTCTCTCTCTCTGTCTCACTCTCTTTCTCTCTCTCTCTCTTTGTCTCTCTCTTTGTCTCTCTCTTTCTCTTATTGGAAAAGCGGCAGCTTGCTCACTTCTGAGAAAGCAGCCTCTCTCACCACAGCCTGTATTCTGAGACTTACACACACACACACACACACACACACACACACACACAGCCTCGCTCTGCCTCTTGACTCACACGGGGAATTGAACACACAAACCTGGCAGTGTGAGTTAACACTAGCATCACTGTGTGTGTGTGTGTGTGTGTGTGTGTGTGTGTGTGTGTGTGTGTGTGTGTGTGTGTGTGTGTGTTGATTTCCCACACAAGGTTATTGCTCTATTGTCTGTCTGGTTTGTGTTATTTGTGTTTCAGAGTTCTAGAGAAATAGTGTCTCTTTCTCACACACACACACCCACACACCCACACAGACACACACACACCCACACACACACACACAGACACACACACACACACACACACACACACACACCCAGAGGTCTCAGCTGATCTCTGTATGAGGCGGAAATGACACTGATTACCTGGAAAGAGATTTCTAGGTAATACCACACACACACACACACACACACACATACACACACACAGAGAGACGAGTAAAAATAGAAAGTAAAAGTGTGTTTGATCTGGGAGAGGTGGAAATTTCCTTTGTGTGTTCGTCACACTTCACTCTGCGACTCGTCGCTTCGAAACCCCAAAGTGCTCTGGGCCAGATGATCAACTTCAATACGACATACATGCATACATTGCATACATGATTTTTAAATTACATTATAATGAAAGCTCCATCTCAGTGACTGTGACCAACTGATCCAGTTTCTAGAATCTCTCCACATTTTCCTCATCAGCAAACCATTTATCAAATCATGTGGAGGAACTACAGATTTCACAGCACAGAGTCAACATTCAGAAACCACACAGCTGATGATCGGCTGTGGAAAGCAAAACGTTTCCCCGCTTTGGGACTATTTTCCCTGGCGGAGGAGGAGGAGGAGGAGGAGGAGGAGGAGGAGGAGGGAGCGTTTCAGTTTGAAAAAGTCCTGAAAACACAACAGTGCTGCTGGTTTTAGGAAAACTCATGTGGCTGTGATCCGATCGCACAAAACACCCACGAGGTGTTCCAGACTCATCTCAAAAACTCCAGACGTGGTTTCAGGCTTTATTCCAGAACCTGACTCCAGAGGGTCCTGCAGGGTTCAGGCCCACCTGAAGAACTCCACTCTGGGCAGTGCTGTGAGGTTCAGTCTATCTTGGAGAACTCTATTCTGAAGGGTTCCCCGGGGTGTGGGCAGTCCCAGTGGGTTCAGGCTTGCTTGGAGAACCCAGCTCTAGATTCTACTCCGGAGAATCCAGAAGGGTTTGGACCCACTTGGAGAACCCTACTCTGGAGGTTCCTGTGGGGTTCAGGCTCACCTTGAGAACTCTGCCCCAGGCAGTCCCAGTGGGTACGACCTTGCTTAAGGAACTCTACCCTGGAGGGTCCTGCAGGGTTCGGGCTTGCTTGGAGAACTCCGCTCGGGACAGTCCCATCAGTTCCGGGTTCGCTTGGAGAACTCTTCTCCAGAGGGTCCTGGAGGGTTCGGGCTCACTTGGAAACTTTGGGCCTGCTTGGGGAACTCTACTCTAGATGGTCCCATGGGGTTTGGGCTTGGTTTGAGAACCCTGATCCAGAGAGCCCGTTGGGTTCCGGCTTGTTCGGAGAGATCTGCTCTGGACGGTCCCCTCGAGTTCGGCCTTGCTTGAAGATCTGTACTGCGGACACTCCTGGAGGGTTCGGTCCTGCTTGCAGAAACTCCACTCCAGAGGGTCCAAGGGCTGAGGGCCTCAAACATTTAAACAGGAGAGTGAGGGGCGGACGGCGCCTCCTGCAGGTGATGTGCTGTGAGCTCAGGGAAGTCAGCGAGAGAAAAAATCAAATGCATTTTTAAGGAAAGGAAGAATTTAGTACGCAGGCGAGATGACGGGGGATCCACCTCTGATCACATGCGACCACCTGGAGACCAGCATCTTTCCCAGCAGCACCTCGACCCTCACATCCTAAACCTGTTATGTAACTGATTACTGAGCAGCTGTCTTTGAAACCCAGTGGTCACCCAGTGAGACCAGTGAGACCAGTGAGACCAGTGAGACCAGTCAGACCAGTGAGACCAGTCAGACCAGTCAGACCAGTCAGACCAGTCAGACCAGTCAGACCAGTCAGACCAGTGAGACCAGTGAGACCAGTGGATGGCAGCACCTCCGGCTGGACGTGGAGGCAGGAACAGGTTCCGATGATGTCTCGGGGACTTCAGAGGGTTTTTTCCACCTCGGTAAGAACCACACAGACTCTGAGCACAGAGCCGAGGGAGGCAGGAACCCAACAGCTTGAACCCAAATTCATGAAGGATTTCTGATTTATTTTGTTAATATCATTATTATTATTATTATTGTTGTTGTTGTTGTTGTTACTTATCAAAAGGTGAAAAGGAGGAACTTTTATATTTTTATATTTTATTTTTTTTTTTTTTACTTTTGTCTCGCAAATGTTCAGATAATTTCTTCCTAATATCCTTATCACTGTTTTGTAAAGAAATCAAATGAATTTGTTTGGCTTTTTTTTTTTTTTTTCATAAATATGAGGAAAAGGTGGGGAAAAAAACAACAACAGGATTTAAAAAACTTTTTCAGTTTCAAGAAGGAGCAAAGTCCTCAACAAGCAGAGCTCATGTCAGAGGCTCTGTTAGCATTATTATTGTTATTATTATTATTATTATTATGTTATGATAGTTATAATACAATTATTAAATAAAAAATTATATTATAGTTATTACAACAACAACAACAACAACAATATCGACATGTGGTTCTTTTTTAAAAACATCCCGAGGACGACACACTGATCCCCGATCAGCTGATCAGAAACAACAATTATTCCACCGACACAACTCGACTCTCTCTTTTATCTTTCTTCTCTATCTGTCTCTCTCTCTCTCTCCCACACACACACACACACACACACACACACATACACACACTGTCTTTCTGCAGAGTTTTAGGGAGTTTCTGTACTTTGCATGTCATTTGCATTCACACCCAAATACACACACACTCTCTCTCCCCTCTGTCTCTGTCTCTCTCTCTCTCTCTCTCTCTCTCTCTCACACACACACACACACACACACACACACACACACACACAGAGACACACACACACACACACACACACTAACCCTTTTTAAAACAGGATGCGTGATCGTCCCTCATGAACTCGCCTGCTGTGTGTCAGAGAGGAGACACAACAGTCCACTTTAAAATCACTTTACATTGTCTTTTCTCTCCAAACTGCTCAGTAAACATGCAGAGACATCAGGTGTGTGTGTGTGTGTGTGTGTGTGTGTGTGTGTGTGTGTGTGTGTGTCCTGTCACGACCCGGAGAGGCAGACACAGAAACACCAGCTGAAGGTGAGAGGAGTGTCGGCCTATGTTTAGCTCAGCGCTCACACAGAGAAACAGATGGTACCGAGCTAACACACACACACACACACACACACACACACACACACACAGCAGGCCTGCACCACACTGATCACGTCGCTCTGAGCTGAGTGTGTGTGTGTGTGTGTGTGTGTGTGTGTGTGTGTGTGTGACTAACAGAGTTCAACTGGTTTGACTGTCCAAGTTGATTTTGTTTTCTCCGCTTCAGTTTCTCGTGTCTCTCATTAGTTTCTATTGGCGTCGTTTTCCTCTGCAAAACATTAGCATACTGACACACACACACACACACACACACACACACTCACACACACTCACACACACTCACACACACACACACTCACACACACACACACAGACGCTTCATTTTTGTGTTGAATCAGCGTTATGCTGATTTCTCCCCCAACTTCACACCGACACCACGAGCTGAGTTCAATTACTGTGTGTGTGTGTGTGTGTGTGTGTGTGTGTGTGTGTGAGTGTGTGTGTGTGTGTGTGTGTGTGTGTGTGTGTGTGTGAGTGTGTGTGTGTGTGTGTGTGTGTGTGTGTGTAAACGAGAGAGGGAGAAAACATGCCAGTGGAAGCAGGTGAGAGAGACAGGTGGATGTACAGAATACAACTGAAAGAAAAATGAAAAGGCAGAAAGAGAGAAGAGAAAAGCTGAGGAGGAGAAGAAAGAGAAGAAAGGAAAGAAAAGACGAATAAAAACAAAGTGAGGGAGAGATGAACGAGTGAGGGAGAGATGAACGAGTGAGGGAGTGGAAGCAGAAGAAGAGAAAGGTCTTTCCTTCCTACCCATCCTCCGTTGTTTTCTATCCATCCTCTGAGGGGCGGAGCCTCCAGACTTTCCACCATCCAGCTGGCGATGTCATCAACATGCCCCGCCCACCGCCGCCTCGCCGCCTCCACACACAGAGCCCCGCCCAGCTCCAGCAGCACCACCACCCGCCCCCAGTTCACCCCGTCCCCCAGCAGCTCGTCCCGCACCGCGTCCAGGCTGGGACGCAGCGCCCCGGGACGCCCCGCCCCGGGACGCCCCGCCTCGGGACGCCCCGCCTCCGGACGCCCCGCCTCCGGACGCCCCGCCTCCGGACGCCCCGCCTCCGGACGCCCCGCCCCGGGACGCCCCGCCTCAGGATGCCCCTCCCCGCTGTCCCAGCACAGCAGCAGTGCACACATCTGGGCGTTGAAGTCGCCATGGTAACGTTGCTCCAGCTCGTCACCCGCCTGCTGCAGGACGTCCTGCAGACGTGCCACGTGGGGAGCAGCTCGGGGGGGCTGGCAG
Organism: Myripristis murdjan; assembly: GCF_902150065.1. Lineage (NCBI taxonomy): Eukaryota > Metazoa > Chordata > Actinopteri > Holocentriformes > Holocentridae > Myripristis > Myripristis murdjan. The sequence goes on along the minus strand of NC_043999.1, from coordinate 549,221 downwards.
GGCGAGGGAGGCGGAGCTAAGAGCAGGAAACAGGAAGAAGAAAAATAAAACACAGACCAGAGTACCAGCAGGTGAGTGTGTGTGTGTGTGTGTGTGTGTCTGTGTGTGTGTGTGTGTGTGTGTGTGTGTGTGTGTGTGCGCGAGTGTGTGTATGTGTGTGTGTGTGTGTGACAGCAGCAGCACAGAGCATCATTCGGCCAGACAGCATGGACGTTTTGGACCAGCTGATTGGACGGTTTTCTCTCCTCTGATTGGACGTTATGAGTGGTAGCCCCGCCCCCCCACAGGTCTGCGCCCCCTAGTGGCTCAGAGGCTGTCAGCATCTGTTCCTTTCCCCTGTCTGTCTGAACCACAGCGACCTCAGCCAGCGTCCAATCAGAGGAGAGATAACAGTCCACTCAGGTGTGTGGGACACGCCCGTTGCCATGACGACACAGTCAGTTTCATTACCTGGCGGGGCCTCCTCTTCCTCTCCCTCAGGTGACGGAGTGGCTCCTCTTCGTGACGTCCTCACGCCTTCGCCGCTCAGAGGAGATGATGATGATGATGATGATGATGATGATGATGCTGCAGGTGGGCTTCGCGGCGGCAGGTGCAGCGGCCAGGCCACGCCCTTCTTCAGCAGCTTGTGGCGGAGGTAGTTTTCCACGATGTGGCGACTGTCGTAGGCGGCGGCGCGGTCGGCCATCGCCGCCTGCTGGCCGGGAGGAGGCGCCGGCGCTCACACGTCACCCATCGACACGCCGGGGAGGGTCAGGGCTCCTGATTGGCTCGATTTTTGTGCCAATCAAAAAATGTCATGAGGACAAACAGTCCGCTGCTGCCGTCACCAATCACAAACTCTGATTGATTATTGGTCCAAGTGATCGATCCAAGTCCTTCAAACTGTAACGTGAAACTTTGCCAAAGGCCAGACAGGAAGAGAGGAAACCCTCATCTGCACAACATCAGCATGATCATTATGATTGGTCAGAATCATTTATTTGATGATTCCCTTTGCAAAATAAATGAAGGGAACATTTACATAATCAATCACAGCAGCCATCATCAATAAGTCCACAGCCATGATCAGCTGATCACCGCACGGCACGGAGCCTGAGAGCGGGACGCGTCATGCTGGAGCGCACGCGCCACTTCAGAGGACAAATTAAAAAAAAAAAAAAAATGAACAAATGAATAAACAAATAAAAATTAAAAATGTAAAAATTAAATTAAAAAAGGGGAGTCCTTGTCCAGAGCGGCGGGCGACACCAAAGAAGAAGAAAAACGCCAATCAGAGGAAGACAGAGTTTAAATCCTCCTGCGCTGCTCCCTCTGCTCTGCTCTGCCCTGCCGCGTTCCCCTGCTCTGCCCTCCACACACACACACACACACACACACACACACACACACACACACACACACACACACACACACTGCAGATTATTATTACTCCGCTGCAGCTCCGGGATTCCCCTCCGCGTCCTCCGGCTCTCCCTCAGCGGTCCGACCCAGAGACACGCTCTGCCCCTCCGGAAGCGTCCGGCCCTGTTTCCCCGGGACAGCAGACAGACAGGCAGGCAGACAGACAGGCAGGCAGGCAGGCAGGCAGGCAGACAGACAGACAGACAGACGGAGAGTGAGGCATGAGATGAAAATCCTCTGAAATCCTGTGAACACACCAGCAGAGACCTGACACACACACACACACACACACCCACTTCCTCTTTCTACGTCACTCATTCAAGCTTTCACTGGTGTGTGTGTGTGTCTGTGTGTGTGTGTGTGTGTGTGTAGGTCAGCTCTGACAAGAAGAAGAAGAAGAATAACGGATAGTCCCCATTATTATTGTTATTATTATTATTATTATTATTAATATTATGGTTGTTGTTATTATTATTATTATTGTTCTCATCATCATCATACAGTAAATAGCAGGAGTAGCAGTAGTAGTGGTGGTGGTAGAGGTGGTAACAGTGGCATTATGTAGTATTATAGCAGTACTATATAGTATTATGTAGTATTATAGCAGTACTATATAGTATTATGTAGTATTATAGCAGTATTATATAACTAGTGGTATTATAGCAGTACTATATAGTATTATGTAGTATTATAGCAGTATTATATAACTAGTGGTATTATAGCAGTACTCAGTACTCAAGGTGAGGGTGGATGGCATCCCCCCTGTAAAACCTCCATCCTCACTTTTCATCAAGTGAAAACACTGACCATCCCCCCTGAATTTTTTTTACAACCCAACTACTGGCAGTACTATATAGTATTATGTAGTATTATAGCAGTACTATATAGTATTATGTAGTATTATAGCAGTATTATATAACTAGTGGTATGATAGCAGTACTATATAGTATTATGTAGTATTATAGCAGTATTATATAACTAGTAGTATTATAGCAGAACTATATAGTATTATGTAGTATTATAGCAGTATTATATAACTAGTAGTATTATAGCAGAACTATATAGTATTATGTAGTATTATAGCAGTATTATATATATACTAGTAGTATAGCACAACTATATAGTATTATGTAGTATTATATCAGTATCATATAACTAGTAGTATTATAGCAGTACTATACAGTGTTATGTAGTATTATAGCAGTACTATATAGTATTATGTAGTATTACAGCAGTAGTCGCAGTACTACCAGTGGTGAGTGTGATGATGTCTTTATGATGTTGTAACTTGTCTGACTGTCTGCGTATCTACCTGTCTGTCTACCTGCCTGTCTATCTGCCTGTCTGTCTGCCTGTCTACCTGTCTGTCTGTCTGTCTGTCTGTCTATCTACCTGTCAGTCAGTCTGTCTACCTGTCTCACTGTCTGTCTCACTGTCTGTCTCACTGTCTGTCTGTCTGAATAGGTTTCCTCTGCTGCCACCTGGTGGACAGTCACTTTATTTACATCTTTAAACCTTCACTCCACAGCCTTTTCCCAAAGAGTTCTGTCGTGTGTGTGTGTGTGTGTGTGTGTGTGTGTGTGTGTGTTCACACCACAGAGCAGATCTGATCAGCTCACTCACTCCAGCGTTTACAGATCTGCTGGACCACAGAGTACAGAAAAAGAGACTTGCCTCCAGGCTGTAGAGAGAGCCAGGACAAACTCAGCAGAACATGCTGGTTAATCACTCAATCAATCAATCAATCAATCAATCAATGTATGTCTGTTCAAGAGGTTTTCCTGTTTGAACAAGTCAGAGTCCATGTGCTGGGCCTGGAAACATAAAACACAGAGCAGCTCAAGTTTGGGTGTGGCGGTGGAGGCTCCGCCCCCTTCTGCATGGTAATGGAGTTTAAATCTTTCCCAGCCCAGTTGGTCCAGTTGAGCCTCCTGTGGTCAGAGGGTCAGTCCAGTTGGTCCAGTTGAGCCTCCTGTGGTCAGAGGGTCAGTCCAGTTGGTCCTGACCAGTTGAGCCTCCTGTGGTCAGAGGGTCAGTCCAGTTGGTCCTGACCAGTTGAGCCTCCTGTGGTCAGAGGGTCAGTCCAGTTGGTCCAGTTGAGCCTCCTGTGGTCAGAGGGTCAGTCCAGTTGGACCAGTTGAGCCTCCTGTGGTCAGAGGGTCAGTCCAGTTGGTCCTGTCAGCCACAGTATTGCCCCATGATGCACTGGGCTCTCCCTCTCCTCCCTCACATATACATATTGCATCAGTGCATGTTCCTAACCGGCCGTCCTCCCTCTCCTCTTCCTCCTCTCTTCCTCGGTGGTGTTTCTGCCTCTGCAGCTGTGATGCAAACCAGCTGCTGCCCCCAGCATCCTGATCAATTATGGATTCATTAGTCATATTATTACTACTCCAGTTATTAGCATTACTCAGTCCTGCTACAATCACACCTGTGATTATCATTATTATTATTATTATTATTATTATCATTATCATTATTATGAGTCATTGTTCAGACTACTAATAATATTATCAGAAGTTTTATTATTGTTGCTATGAGTTTATTATGATCACTACTGTTGCTGCTACATTATTATTGTCATTACTGTTATCACCTCTGTGTTACTATATAACCCTGTTGAACTGCATCACTCAGTGTCTGTCTGTCTGCTCCTGTCTCTGTGTGTCTCTCTGTCTGTTTGTCTCTCTCACTCTGTGTGTGTGTGTCTCTCTCTCCCTCTCTGTCTCTCTGTGTGTGTGTGTCTCTCTCTCTCTCTCTCTGTCTCTGTCTGTCTCTCTCTCGCTCTCTCTCTCTCTCTGTCTCTGTGCTGCTCTTTTTGGAGGTTTTGGTTCATGGATTTGGTTGATATCTGTTGTGTTTCTGTAAAGCCCCTTGAGATAACTTTTGTTATGATTTTTGATGAATTGATGAATTGAATAAAATTTTCTTTTAAACTGACATAAAAAAAAAAAAAAAAATCTCATGGACCCCCTGCAGTACTCCAACGTACCCCTAGGGGGATGCGTACCCCCATTTCAGAACCATAGAGTTGTTTTATACTGTATTACTATCACAATACAAGGAGAAGGAAAAAAGGGAATCAGGTTGCCTGTGATGACTGTAATAATAATAATCATAATAATAACCATCATAATAAATCTTATTATTATTATTATGAAATATAAATAATGAAAGACTGAAAATTCCCCCCAAACTGAAAAATCAAAACACCTAGAATGTGTTTGGCTCAGAGGCTTCAGGGTCTCCGGCTCCTCATGATGAGTCAAAGGGCCCCTGGCTGATGTTTTGACTCGGGGCCCCCACATGTCTGGGGACACAGGGCCTGTATGTTAAATATTATAAAGATATATCAGCATATTATTATATATTCATATTCATGTTATAATATGAAATCATAGTAATAAGATATATTAAGGAAAATGTGAATATGTCTCATTTTCATGGTCAAACATGCCAATCACACACACACACACACACACACACACACACACACACACACTCTCTCTCTCTCTCTCTCTCTCTCTCTCTCTCTCAAATCGACTTCAGATTCAGAAGAGCTTTATTGGCAGGACAAACAGGCGTCTGCATGGCCACATCACAACAAATCACAACATATTCCACTTTATCAGTCATCTAATCTAATCTAATCTAATCTAATCCAGTCCAGCTGTTGTGCCATACAGTTTCCTCTCCTGCTGCCTATAAGGCTCAGCTTGTCTTGTTGTCACGGTAACAGAGGTGTTCATTCACTTCTGTGTTTGGCATTGAGCTCATAGTTAGTGCTGCACTTTACTGACAGCTGTTTCCACTATTCTGTCCCTCCTCATGCATACATAGAGTGAGGGACAAAAAACTGGAAACCCCTCTCAGTATAATAACAAACTACAACCTCAGTAATAAACACAGAATTAAAGAGACACATTCTGATCAATGTCAACACAAACTGAATATTATCAGCTCTGTTAAAAGGTAGAATTTATGGCAGTGTGTGTGTGTGTGTGTGTGTGTGTGTGTGATGTCGCATGTAAACACAAACCTGCATGCACCCCCTCAGTTCATATTCCAGTGGATAAATATTAAATATTTCTGTACAGCAGCACATACAGACTCTGTCATGACGTCACAGACAGGAGGCTAAAAACAACAACGGTATTGATTACAATGTGTGTGACGTCATGTATGTAAACAAACATATCAATATCTCATCAATATCTCTCATAATCACATGTGGCATTTTCATTGGTTAGCGGAATTAAAGCGAGCAGCCATGCGACTCGTCCTCCTCTCTGCCTGTCTCTCTCTCTCTCTGCCTGTCTCTCTCTCTGCCTGTCTCTCTCTCTGGTTACCGGGCCGTGTCATGTGTCTCTGTTTCTATTTTTTCCCATCGTCCTTGTGACACCGGAAGCACTCCGGCTGTCATCTCACCAGCAGATAACGGGAATATCCCGGACCGAGAGAGAGACAGACAGACAGGCAGGCAGGCAGACAGACAGGCAGGCAGACAGACAGACAGACAGAGAGAGGAGGACGAGTCGCGTAGCTGCTCAGATTAATTCCGTTACCTAACCAATAAACCGGATGAATATTAAACAGTGACCTGGTTTGTTTACAGGGAGAAAACGACTGGAGCAGAGGAGAGAGAGACAGACAGAGAGAGAGACAGACAGAGAGAGAGACAGACAGAGAGACAGACAGACAGATAGAGAGAGACAGAGAGACAGACAGACAGACAGACAGACAGAGAGACAGACAGACAGGGGAGGGAGGGAGGACAGACCAGGAGAAGAGGAGCTCTATCATCCCGTCCTCCGCTCCTGCTCCGCCTGCGATGCCTCCCCGGCGGGCCGCTCCGGCACATTCGTGACTCGACCCGCCCAGAGGAGCCGCCGCCGCCGCCGCCGCCGCCGCGGAGCGCCGAGCGCCGGGCGGAGCCGCAGCAGAAACCCAACATGTCCCTGCAGCTTCCGCCCTGCGTTATAGACTGCGGGACCGGGTGAGTGCGTCTGTTTAGGAGCGGCACACGCACACGCACACGCACGTGCACGCGCAGGCACGGACCTACATGCGTGTAAACATACGCAAGCACGCGCACGACACATGTGCGTGCACAGCGCCGCGGCCTGTGCGTTTGTTTTGAGGTCGTTTGCAGCAGCATGTCGTTTGCAGCATGTGTGTGTGTGTGTGTGTGCGTGTGTGCGTGTGTGTGTGTGTGTGTGTGTGCGTGCGTGTTTCCTAAAGGCCTGCAGCATTGCTTGTTTATTACGCCTCTATTAAAGGGACAGTTCACCCCAAATTAAAGCTCCATCCAGTTGCTGAATGTCAACAAGCCGTTTGTCACCTCAGAATCAAAACATGAGTTTGATGAGGTTCTGCTGACCTCAGCACCCAGAGACCCGAAGCCCGGGACTATTTTCCCCGGCGGAGGGACGTCCTGCAGGAAGTAAACAACACACAGTCCAACAATTTGTCCAAAATGTTCTGATGCCACAACAGTGTGATGCTAACAGTCCCATGCTAACCTTGTGATGCTAACAGTGTGATGCTAACAGTCCCATGCTAACCTTGTGATGCTAACAGTGTGATGCTAACAGTCCCATGCTAACAGTGTGATGCTAACAGTCCCATGCTAACTTTGTGATTCTAACAGTGTGATGCTAACAGTCCCATGCTAACCTTGTGATGCTAACAGTCCCATGCTAACAGTGTGATGCTAACAGTCCCATGCTAACCTTGTGATGCTAACAGTGTGATGCTAACAGTCCCATGCTAACCTTGTGATGCTAACAGTGTGATGCTAACAGTCCCATGCTAACCTTGTGATGCTAACAGTGTGATGCTAATAGATGAATGTTAACAGTCTCATGCTAACCTTGTGATGCTAGCATTGTAATGCTAACAGTCTTATGCTAATGCTAACAGTCTCATACTATGTCCCATGCTAACAGTGTCATGCTAACATTCTCATGCTATCAGTCTCATGCTATCAGTCCCATGCTAACAGTCCCATGCTAACAGCCTCATGCTAACAGTCCCATGGTAACATGCCTCATGCTAACAGTCCCATGCTAACAGTCCCATGCTAACAGCCTCACCCCCTTACGATCACTGTGTGAACTTGTTTGGGTGGAATGAGCCTTTACTTCCATGTAAAGGAGCAGCGCTGCAGCTTTAACATTTCACCCGGACAGATTATTTTTAGGGTACATCTGTCGGACGGGAGCGGAGCCGGGACAGGGCGGTGTGTGTGTGTGTGTGTGTGTGTGTGTGTGTGTGTGTGTGTGTGTGTGTGTGTGTGTGAGTGTGTGAGTGTGTGTGTGTGTGTGTGTGTGTGTGTGTGTGTGTGTGTGAGAGACCCAGCAGAGTGTCTCTCTGGCTCTGCTCTGGTCTGAATGTAGGGCAGCAACAAAAACTCTGTTCCAGGGCCAAAGCACACACTTAACAACACAGGGGTTTTCAAAGTGGGGCCCGGGGACCTCCAGGGGTCCTGCAGCGTCCTCCAGGGGGTCCTCAGGCCCCTGCTTTGTGCTGTTAGCACAGAATCAGTTCTGATTTTCTGCTGATCATCATTTGCAATCAATCAGTCGATGTTATGAAAATATTGATAAAAACATGGAGCTGGGGGAGCGGGGGGGGGGGGGGGGGGGGGGTTAATATTCTGAGAAAAAACTCAAAATTTCTGAGATTGAAGTCATAAATTTACGTGAAATAAAATCTTGGATATTCTCTGACATTAAAGCGGAAATTTCTGAGATTACGAAGTCACTCGCTGTAATAATCTCTCCCACATGTTCCTGTCTGTTGGATTAACCCTTTGAACCCTGAGACTGCTACTGGGTTTCTTTCAGAAACATGCAGGGAGAAAAAACACAAAAATATTGGAACAGTAGAAAAAAACTGGCAGAAAATTACCTGAACTTTGCTAACAAAATATGTCAAAAAAACAAAACATAAGTTAAAACATATTTAAAAATATAGCAAAAAAATACCAGAAAATAATTTTTAAAAAAATAATAAAGATATGCTGGATCAGATTTCTTGGCTGCGGTCAGACACGTTTAAACTGCTCCTCATGTTGCTGAGGACCCCCTGGAGGACCCCAGAGGACCCCCGGGGGGCCCTGGACCTCAGCCTGCCAGCCTGTGCTATCAGTTTCCTCTGATGTGTGTGTGTGTGTGTGTGTGTGTGTTTGTGTGTGTGGCTGCAGGTACACCAAGATCGGCTATGCTGGAAACACCGAGCCACAGTTCATCATGCCCTCCTGTGAGTGTCTCACACACACACACACACACACACACACACACTGAGCTGAGGAAGTGTTTTATGGTTGTTTAAAATAGTTTAGGTAGGCTAATGTTATCTTTTGCAAATAATGAGACAAAATACAGAGAACTCTGACCCAAACTGAACCAGGGGTTTATTGAAGTGTTGCACCCCTAATATACAGATCAATATCTATATCAATATCAATATTTATATCTATATGTATACAGATATACAGCGCATTCAGAAAGTATTCAGACCCCCTTCACTTTTTTCACTTTTGTTATGTTGCAGCCTGATGCTATAATCGTTTAAATTCATTTTTTCTCTCATTAATCTGCACTCAGAGCCTCATAATGGCAAAGTGAAAACAGAATTGTAGAATATGTTGTAAATTTATTAAAAAGACATCAGTATTCAGAGCCTTTCCTCAGCACTCAGTTGAAGCCTCTCTGGCAGCAGGTCCAGCCTCCAGTCTTTCTGGGTATGAAGCAACAGGCTCTGCTCACCTGGACTGGGGGATTACCTGCTTCTTCTCTGCAGATCCTCTCAGGCTCGCTCAGGTTGGATGGGGAGCGTCGGTGGTGGCCATGTTCAGGTCTCTGCAGAGATGTTGGACAGGGTTCAGGTCAGGGCTCTGGGCTCTGGGACCTTCACAGAGTCCCTGAGCCTCTCCTGTGTTGTCTTGGCTGTGAGCTCAGGGTCACTGTCATGTTGGAAGGTGAACCTTTGGCCCAGTCTGAGGTCCTCCCAGTCTGAGGTCCTCCCAGTCTGAGGTCCTCTCAGTCTGAGGTCCTCCCAGTCTGAGCTCCTCCCAGTCTGAGGTTCTCCCAGTCTGAGGTCCTCCCAGTCTGAGGTCCTGAGCTGTGGAACAGCTTCTCACTGAGGAGATCTCTGGACTTTGATCCATTCAGCTTCCCCTCAGCCCTGACCAGTCTCCCAGTCCGGCTGCTGGAAAACACCAGCCTGATGCTGCCACCACCAGGCTGCCCTGCTGGGATGGTACTGGGATGGTGCTGGGATGGTACTGGGATGGTACTGGGCAGGTGATGAGCGCTGCCTGGTTTCCTCCAGACAAAATGTTTGGAACTGAGGCCAAACAGTTCAGTCTTGGTTCCATCAGAGCAGAGAATCTGGTTTCTCCCAGTCTGAGAGTCCTTCGGCTGCTTTTCTGCAAACTCAGCAGCTTCCATGAGTTTTGCTCTGAGGAGAGGCTTCCGTCCAGCCGCTCTGCCATGAAGCCCAGATCAGTGGAGGCTGCAGTGATGGTTGTCCTTCTGGAGCTTTGTCCCGTCTCCACACAGGATCTCTGGAGCTCAGTCACAGTGACCAGCGGCTTCTTGGTAACCTTTCTTACTGAGGCCCTTCTCCCACCATGGCTCAGTTTGGCCGGGCGACCGGCTCCTGGAAGAGTCCTGGTTGTGCCAAACTTCTTCCCTTTGAGAATCATGGAGGCCACTGAGCTCCTGGGAACCTTCAGAGCAGCAGGAAGTTTTTGCAGCCTTCCTCAGATGTGAGCCTTGCAGCAGTCCTGTCTCTGAGCTCTGCAGGCAGCTCCTCTGACCTCATGGTTTCTGCTCTGATGTGCAGGTCAGCTGGGAGGCCTTCTACAGAGAGCTGTGGGCCTTTCCAGATCATGTCCAATCACTTTGATTGACCACAGGTGGACTCTGATCAAGGTGCAGAAACATCTCAGCAACCATCAAGAGACATGGGAGGCTCCTGAGCTACAGTTCACTGTTTTCCCTTTGTCATTATGGGGCTCTGAGTGCAGATTAATGAGAGAAAAAATGAATTCAAATGATTGTAGCATCAGGCTGCAACATAGCAAAAGGCTCTGAATGCTCTCTGAACGCTCTGTACATAGATATATTTATGTATCTATATATATGCACGTATATATTACAGAGTAAAAACAAAATAAAAATGCAGGAAATGTGTTGAGCTGTGAGACAGAAACAGGCGTGTCGTCCCGCCTCAGGCATCGCCATCAAGGAGTCGGCCAGCGTGGGCGAGCAGGCCCAGAGGAGGCTCGTCCGCGGCGTCGACGACCTCGACTTCTACATCGGAGACGAAGCCATCGACAAACCAAACTATGCAACCAAGGTAGGAGAGCAGGAGACCACCGGGGGGCGCTGTAGAGCTCTGTTAGTGTGTGATATGGTAACAAGGAAAATCATCATGCGGTTAATTTTATCGATACTGCAATTATGATATGATTCACAATTTACAATGAACCTGTGTGTGTGTGTGTGTGTGTGTGTGTGTGTGTGTGTGTGTGTGTGTGTAGTGGCCTATCCGTCATGGCATGGTGGAGGACTGGGATCTGATGGAGAAGTTCATGGAGCAGGTCATCTTCAAATACCTGCGGGCCGAGCCTGAAGACCACAGCTTCCTCATGGTGGGACACTCTGTGTGTGTGTGTGTGTGTGTGTGTGTGTGTGTGTGTGTGTGTGTTTGACTGCTGTTGGGGACACACACCAGTACTAAGACCCAGTAACGGGTCTTGGACTAAAACCACGGGTTAGGGTTTAGGGTTCAGGTAAGGGATCGGGTTCAGGGTTCAGGTAAGGGATCGGGTTCAGGGTTCAGGTAAGGGATCGGGTTAGGGTTTAGGGTTCAGGTAAGGGATCGGGTTCAGGGTTCAGGTAAGGGATCGGGTTCAGGGTTCAGGTAAGGGATCGGGTTAGGGTTTAGGGTTCAGGTAAGGGATCGGGTTCAGCGTTCAGGTAAGGGATCGGGTTAGGGTTTAGGGTTCAGGTAAGGGATCGG
>NC_043999.1:525282-532782 GCF_902150065.1 Myripristis murdjan | reverse complement strand
CATCATGTGTGTGCATGTGTGTGTGTGTGTGTGTGTGTGTGTGTGTGTGTGTGTGCGCGTGTGTGTGTGTGTGTGTGTGTCAGAACATCGTGCTGTCTGGCGGCTCCACCATGTTCAGGGACTTTGGCCGGCGGCTGCAGAGGGACCTGAAGCGGGTGGTGGACGCCCGACTGAAGCTGAGCGAGGAACTCAGCGGAGGACGGATCAAGGTCAGAGGGTCACTGACTGACTGACTGATTGATTGATTGATAGATTGATTGGCAGACAGATGGTGGTGATTGGAAAATCTCACGTTCACTGTTGCTTTCCTGTGTGTGTGTGTGTGTGTGTGTGTGTGTGTGTGCAGCCCAAGCCCATGGAGGTGCAGGTGGTCACACACCACATGCAGCGCTACGCCGTCTGGTTCGGAGGCTCCATGCTGGCGTCCACGGTAAGCACACACACACCGACGTGTCCGCGTGTTTCTCTGCGTGTTGTTGACGTGTTGTTGACATGTTGCTGATGTGTTGCTGACATTCTGTTGACATGTTGCTGACGTGTTGCTGACATGTTGCTGACGTGTTGCTGACGTGTTGTTGATGTGTTGCTGACATGTTGCTGACATGTTGCTGACGTGTTGCTGACGTGTTGTTGACGTGTTGCTGATGTGTTGTTGACGTGTTGCTGACGTGTTGCTGACGTGTTGTTGACGTGTTGCTGACGTGTTGTTGACGTGTTGCTGACGTGTTGCTGACGTGTTGTTGACGTGTTGCTGACGTGTTGTTGACGTGTTGCTGACGTGTTGTTGACGTGTTGCTGACGTGTTGCTGACGTGTTGTTGACGTGTTGCTGACGTGTTGCTGACGTGTTGTTGACGTGTTGCTGACGTGTTGCTGACGTGTTGTTGACGTGTTGCTGACGTGTTGCTGATGTGTTGTTGACGTGTTGCTGACGTGTTGCTGACGTGTTGTTGACGTGTTGTTGACGTGTTGTTGACGTGTTGCTGACGTGTAGCTGACGTGTTGCTGACATGCTGTTGACGTGTTGCTGACGTGTTGCTGACATGTTGCTGACGTGTTGTTGACATGTTGCTGACGTGTTGATGACGTGTTGTTGACGTGTTGCTGACGTGTTGCTGACGTGTTGTTGACGTGTTGCTGACATGCTGTTGACGTGTTGCTGACGTGTTGCTGACATGTTGCTGACGTGTTGTTGACATGTTGCTGACGTGTTGTTGACGTGTTGCTGACATGTTGCTGACGTGTTGTTGACGTGTTGCTGACGTGTTGTTGACGTGTTGCTGACGTGTTGTTGACGTGTTGTTGACATGTTGCTGACGTGTTGCTGACGTGTTGTTGACGTGTTGTTGACGTGTTGCTGACGTGTTGCTGACGTGTTGTTGATGTGTTGTTGACATGTTGTTGACATGTTGACGTGTTGTTGACGTGTTGTTGACGTGTTGCTGACGTGTTGCTGACATGTAGCTGACGTTTTGTTGACGTGTTGCTGACGTGTTGCTGACGTGTTGTTGACGTGTTGCTGACGTGTTGCTGACGTGTTGTTGAAGTGTTGCTGACGTGTAGCTGACATGTAGCTGACATGTTGCTGACATGTAGCTGACGTGTAGCTGTCATGTAGCTGACGTGTTGCTGACATGTAGCTGACGTGTAGCTGACATGTTGACGTGTTGCTGACGTGTTTTTGACGTGTTGTTGACGTGTAGCTGACATGTTGACGTGTTGCTGACGTGTTTTTGACGTGTTGTTGACGTGTTGCTGACGTGTAGCTGACATGTAGCTGACGTGTTGCTGACATGTAGCTGACGTGTAGCTGTCATGTAGCTGACGTGTTGCTGACATGTAGCTGACGTGTAGCTGACATGTTGACGTGTTGCTGATGTGTTGTTGACGTGTTGCTGACGTGTTGTTGACGTGTAGCTGACATGTAGCTGACGTGTTGCTGACGTGTAGCTGACATATAGCTGACGTGTTGCTGACATGTAGCTGAATGTGTTGCTGACATATAGCTGACGTGTTGCTGACATGTAGCTGACGTGTAGCTGACATGTTGACGTGTTGTTGACGTGTTGCTGACGTGTTGTTGACGTGTAGCTGACATGTAGCTGACATGTTGCTGTCGTGTAGCTGACGTGTTATTGACGTGTTGCTGATGTGTTGCTGACGTGTAGCTGACGTGTTGCTGACGTGTTGCTGATGTGTTGCTGACGTGTTGCTGACGTGTAGCTGACATGTTGCTGACGTGTTGCTGTCATGTTGCTGACGTGTTGCTGACGTGTTGCTGACATGTTGCTGACATGTCGTTGACGTGTCGCTGACGTGTTGTTGATGTGTTGCTGACGTGTTGTTGATGTGTAGTTGACGTGTAGCTGACATGTTGACGTGTTGTTGACATGTAGCTGACATGTAGCTGACGTGTTGTTGACATGTAGCTGACGTGTAGTTGACATGTTGATGTGTTGTTGACGTGTTGCTGACATGTTGACGTGTAGCTGACGTGTAGCTGACATGTTGACGTGTTGTTGACGTGTAGCTGACGTGTTGCTGACGTGTTGCTGACGTGTTGCTGATGTGTTGCTGACGTGTAGCTGACGTGTTGCTGACGTGTTGCTGACGTGTTGTTGACGTGTTGTTGACGTGTAGCTGACGTGTTGTTGACATGTAGCTGACGTGTAGCTGACACGTTGACGTGTTGTTGACGTGTAGCTGACATGTAGCTGACGTGTAGCTGACATGTTGTTGACGTGTAGCTGACATGTAGCTGAAGTGTAGCTGACGTGTAGCTGACATGTTGACGTGTTGTTGACGTGTAGCTGACATGTAGCTGACGTGTAGCTGACATGTTGTTGACGTGTAGCTGACGTGTTGCCGACGTGTTGCTGACGTGTTACTGACGTGTTCTTGACGTGTTGTTGACATGTAGCTGATGTGTTGTTGACGTGTTGTTGACATGTTGTTGACGTGTAGCTGACATGTAGATGACATGTTGACGTGTTGTTGATGTGTAGTTGACGTGTAGCTGACATGTTGATGTGTTGTTGACGTGTTGTTGACATGTAGCTGACATGTAGCTGACGTGTTGTTGACATGTAGCTGACGTGTAGCTGACATGTTGATGTGTTGTTGACGTGTTGCTGACGTGTTGTTGACGTGTAGCTGACGTGTAGCTGACATGTTGACGTGTTGTTGACGTGTAGCTGACATGTAGCTGACGTGTAGCTGACGTGTTGTTGACGTGTAGCTGACGTTTTGCCGACGTGTTGCTGACGTGTTGCTGACGCGTTACTGACGTGTTCTTGACGTGTTGTTGACATGTATCTGACGTGTTGTTGACATGTTTTTGACGTGTAGTTGACATGTCTGTGCGTCTCCTCTGTGCTTCCAGCCCGAGTTCTTCCAGGTCTGCCACTCCAAGAAGGACTACGACGAGATCGGTCCCAGCATCTGCCGCCACAACCCCGTGTTTGGAATCATGTCCTGATGGCAGCTCCACCGCGGCTAAAGGGCTAGCTGTTAGCCTAATAGCCCACCGCATTGTTAGCCTGCTAGGCTGTTAGCCTGTTAGCCTGTTGACCCACTCGGGTGTTAGCCTGCTGGCCTCTCAGCCTGTTAGATTGTTAACCAGCGAGCCTGTCGTTAACCTGTCATCTGCTAGCCTGACAACCAGTTAGCTAGCCTCTTAGCCTGACAGCTAGCCTGTTCATACGGTAGCCCACTAGCTGCTAGCCCGACAGCCTCAAAAGTGTCTCAGAGTGAGGAGCGTCTCCGCTGAAGCCCAAACCTGAGAGAGGCTGATGGAGATGATCTCTGAGATGCTTTTGAGGAAAGTTCACAGCACAGCGTCCGCCCAGCTAAGGCTGCGTTTACACCGCGTGCGTCTGATCCTGGCAGTCTGCACAGGAAACACATTTACCTGCTCAGACTGCCAGCACATCTCACCTCACATCACACCGCCCAGTGACGTCCAAACTCAGCCAGGCACATTTTCAAATTCCCCTTTTTTTCCGTTTTAGCCTTCCGTCCACACCAAGCCGGTGTTGAAAACCGAACTCCAATGTGTGTAGATCTGAAAACTCCACCCTGCTGTGTTCATGTGGGCGGGGAAAATGGACCTGAGATCGCCACGTGATCTACGAACACCTCTGTGTTGTAGAGCGGAGGCTGGACGGGCTGGACGGGCGTGGACGGCGGCTTTCGGAAACCGGGGTGGAAACTCTGGCTTGGTAAAGTGCAGATGGAAGGACAAAACGGCATCTTCGGATTTACCCGGCTTATTGCGGACATGGCCTCGGTCACCAGACGTCACCAGATGAAGTCATACCTAATTTGCATATCAGTAATCTGTTAAACCTGCAGTCGCCAGTCATAGCAGCGGGATTGAACCTGATGCTGCGTTTGAGACGTCCTAGGAAATCCCAGGACTTATTAGGAAAAATGTTCTCGCACGCGCTTCCCAGTGGGAACTCTCACTGGGCAGGTGTGGTTTCTGATCTGAAGCCGCACATGTTGGTGTGAGGAGCCGCTAACAAACAGTTTCAACCCACATCTGAGCCTCACCTGAGCTCAGGTAGGTTTGGGGGTGTAGATGCAGCCTTGCTGGTTCCGGAGCTGTCCCGCTCTCTCTCTCTTGGCCCAAACCTGGAAACTTCCTCACCTGCAGCCGGGACGCTCTCCGGTCCGTAAACAACCAGAGTCAGCCAATCCGGTTTTGGTTGCAGTGTCATCATCTAGAAGCTCGACCTGCATGACCGTTGCCCCGCCCCCCCGCATCGCCCCGCCCCGCCATGTCTGTAACATCACTGTAGCTCTGAGGATCAGGCTAAGCTTTCCATCAACACTCAACAGCCCCATGCACATGCTGAGGTCAGGGGTCAGAGGTCAAAGGTGAGGCCCGAGAGGGGGAGGTGGCTCCGTTAAAGGGTCCCCGGTTTGTCCGTTTATTTCACCTGAAGCTCCTCAGCGACACCTGGCCAGTCAGCATCCCTGCGAGCGAACACGGCGCCAGCAGCGACTCGATGATCTTCAAAAAAAAAAAAAAAATCACCGCTCCAGCTCAGAAAAAGTTTCCACGCGCGATGAAGAAACGCAAGAAAGTTTAAATTTTCCTGATTATTTCTTGTAATACTCAAATAGCTCAGCTTTGATCGGACTCTACCTTTAAAGCAGGGCGGCAGCTGAGGATTATTTTAGTTGACAGTTTGTTGGTATTTTTTAAAAAATCTGTTAGTAATTTTGCCTTTAAAATATCAAAAATAAGAAAGGAAAAAGCCTCGTCGCTACCCGAGCCCACAGGAGGCCTTCTGACTGTTTACTTTATCTGACCAGCAGCCAAAAAAAAATTAAATACACATATATTTACTGTAAAATGTAAAATGGTCAAAACAAAACAAAACACAATAACCGAGAAAAGCGAGCGAGCCTCGGCCTCCCTGATCCAGTGACCAGCAGATGTTTCCTGTTTGTTCTTGATGAATGACGAAAATAATAATAATTATAATAATTCTAATTAATTTTCAGCCGATGGTGGAGGTGAGTAACGGTCGTGTCGGAGCGACTTGAAGACGGGAAGAGGCTGTTGAGTGTTTAGTCCCTCTGTTAGTTTGTGTGCTGGTGTTCACACACACCCCGCCGCCGGACACACACCCCGCCGCCGGACACACACCCCACCGCCAGACACACACCCCGCAGCCGGACACACACCCCGCCGCCGGACACACACCCCGCAGCCGGACACATTAACCCTAACCCGTCAGATCCCAGCCGCAGTCAGCACACACACTCCAGACCACATATCAATACACGACAATGTACAAATAACACACACTTCATCCTCAGTAGGATAATAATTAAGGTTTAGTTTTTTGTTTTAACGATCCCTGCGTTAATTTGACCCTGGCCCTTAATCATAAGCTGTGAACTAAGTGTGTGTGTGTGTGTGTGTGTGTGTGTACGAGTGTGTGTGTGTGTGTGTGTGTGTGTTGCCTTGTTGATGCTGGTGTTTTTGTTGCTGTGAACCTGCGTTAAGCCCCCGTGTGCCCCCCCCCCCTCTGTACTATATTATAGATATGACCCAGCCTGTATCATACGCTCGCGCTCAGATTGTCTATATTTGTAAAGAATAGTTTATCAGAGAACTGACAAATCACATATATAATATGAAGTTAAATATAGACTTATATATATATATATTTGCTGTAGGCTTCATGATGCACCGAGGCACCAGACTGGACCAGATGGAACCACCAGTCCCACCAGTCCCACCAGTCTGACGCTCCTCAGGGACAGTAAAGCAGCCTCCCACTCATTTTCAACGGTTGTCCCGTTTCCTGCAGCTTCCCCTCATTCTACATGTCAGCACATCATTCTGCACATCATGTGGGGAACGAAATATTTAACAACAAATAATCATTTTCAGATTTGAACCTTTGGATGAAACACTCACCTTACAGTGAACAGGTAAACTCAGCTGTCCAACAGTCCAACAGTCCAGCAGTCCAGCAGTCCAACAGTCCAACAGTCCAACAGTCCAACAGTCCAACAGTCCAACAGTCCAACAGTCCAACAGTCCCAGTCAGTCATTTAACTCGTTCCTTTGTTCATTAGGATGCTCATTAGCGTCCAGCTCGTCCACAGCTTCACTATAAACCTGTGACCTGCAGAATATTAGCTGCAAAATGGGCCGTCTTGTTAAATATCACATAATACATACAAAACTGCTGTGTTTACGTCGCAATATATTTATTACATTTGACGCAATAAAAAACATCACAGATGCACATCTCAGCCACAAACTGGACGCTAATAAATCCATTTTTAACTGGTTAAAGGAACATTCCAGTGTTTTGGGCAGAATCCCCTTTCCCTGACCTCCCCAGGCGGAGGCCAGATGTTGAGGCCAGCCCAGATGTTCAGTTCCTATGGGTGGCATTTCCTGTTAGCTTAGCATAAAGACTGGAAGTCTGTGGGAGACGGGGAAAGGTGATTTTTCCCAAAATGAGTGTTCCTCTCATGATGGTTTATTGGACTGGCATATGGGAGTAAACTGAGCCACAGTGAAGAGGCTGCATGAAGCTCTGATCTAACCCTGACCTGCTCAGACCGTCCTGACGGCGTCTCCAGGTGTGCTGTGCTGTGGTGGGTGGAGCTCAGAGCGGCTGGTGGTTCGTACCTGTGGAAGGTCTCGTGTCTCTGTGCACCCGAGGAGAGTCCGAGTGTATAAATGACAACATGGATATTTAGTTTTATGATGTCCACACACAGTCGTAGTGAAATCATCTTTCTGTCAGCTCCAGTGGAAGGGATAGGCCTGATATGGATGAACACCTGTATGTCCAGATGTGGATGAACACCTGTATGTCCAGATGTGGATGAACACCTGTATGATGTGTGTGAACACCTGTATGATGTGTGTGGCTGCTGGTGGAGCAGCTGGATGGAGCTGATGTCAATAAAGACGCTCATCACCTTCAGCCTCTGGCCTCTTCTCTGACGGGACGGCAGGAGG
>NC_043999.1:517782-520282 GCF_902150065.1 Myripristis murdjan | reverse complement strand
CAGAACAGGAGAACCTTTGAGACCCTCTGGGCTGAGCAGGGTCAGCCTGGCAGAACCTTACCTAATCCTAACCCTAATCCAGAGAGGATGAGACTGCAGGTGGGAAACCTGTACTGTCACTATTTTACATTTTGATTTGAGCAGAAGGCAGAAAAACTGTGTTTCCTTGTTGTAACGTGCAGCGCTCCGTACCTCCAGCACACCACGTTTAGACAGCTGTGTGTGTGCGTGTGTGTGTGTGTGTGTGTGTGTGTGTGTGTGTGTGGGACCTACGTTGATCCTCTTGGCGGTGTGTGTGTGTGGCAGTCCTCCCAGGTACACGGTGCCGTCGACGTCCAGCTGGTTTCCTTTCACAGACGTTGACTGCGGCGTCGAACCGTCGACCGACACCGAGATGGAGCGGCGGCTGAGCTCCGCGCTGACCTGGGGGGTTATGGGAAATGATGTTTTCCTGTCAACACTCAGGAGGAAATGATGCAGTGAAGCTCAGGAGGAAAAGGTGCTTCAACACCAAGCGGCCACACCTGGGTCTGAATGTACCTGCTGCTCTCTGATTGGCTCTGCTTCATTCCTGTACATTCTCTCCGTGTGTGTGTGTGTGTGTGTGTGTGTGTGTGTGTGTGTGTGTGTAGTCGTTGAGACCCTGAAGAAATGCTGGTTGATTCCTATTTCTTTTTATAAATATATTTTTTCTCCACCTGAGTTGTGTCGCTCGCCGGCTCCATGCTGCTGAAACATTCGTTAAGCCATAAGGCCCTTAGAGCAGAGAGTTCCAGTGACTTCACAGCTGAGGGGCTCTAAGGCACGACGCCCAGCGGAGTCACATCACTGGAACTCACTGCTTCTCTTACTGCTTCATTATAAAACAGCTGCTTCCCATCCTTAACTGTGATTGGCTGAGCCGCGTTCCATGCCGTTGTAAAATCAGTGTAACCTGCTGCATTCTGAGGCCGACCGCAACACAACATATCCCCACGCCACTGTAAACAGACACAGTGTTGCCTGGCAACCAACTACTCTGCACTCAACTTGATCGTTACATTTGGAACTTGATCGATACATTTGGAACTTGATCGTTACATTTGGAACTTGATCGTTACATTTGGAACTTGATCGACACATTTGGAACTTAATCGATACATTTGGAACTTAATCGACACATTTGGAACTTAATCGATACATTTGGAACTTAATCGACACATTTGGAACTTGATCGATACATTTGGAACTTGATCGTTACATTTGTTGTGAGAAATGAAGCGTCGACTGAAACAAACTGTGGTCTGTTGGCTGCTGTCAGAGCTGCTGTGAGGAGAAGAAAGAGACTGTTGATTTTCACCCGACCTCAGCGTCTGTGTTGCTTGGCAACCATTCTGTCCACTATCTTGCTGGATTATACGCTATTGCTTGGTGGAAGAGTAAATAGTTCTCAATGAATTATTTTGTTGCTGCATTATTCCTAATAAATTGTATGGTATATACATTTACCAGCAGTTAAATTATCAGCAACGAACTTGAAGTTGATGTTGCCAGGCCCTGGCCTCCACCCTAATGTTTATCTGTTTCCTGGTGCGTGAGCATGTCTCCACTGATTCCAATGAGCAGGTCAATAATGACATCCATATCCTCTATGCTGTTTAACTGGCATTGGAGTAAAGTGACAAGCAGCTCTGTACAGTTGTATAGCAACTGCAGTGAAACACTTCTGAAGACACGCTGAAGACACAGACCTGAGACTGAAGAATGAATGAATGAATGAATGAATGAATGAATGAATGAATGAATGAACCCTGACTGAAAAAAAAATTCTTGGTGTGTGTGTATGTTTGTGTGAGTGTGTGTGTGTGTGTGTGTGTGTGTGTGAGTGTGTGTGTGTGTGTGTTCCCTCACAGTGTGCCACTGTCCATCGTTGACGGCGACAGAGGAGGTGACGGAGGCGGAGCCTTTGCCGAGGTCAGCTGACATCAGCAGCCGCCCGGCCGCCAGCCGCAGGACGGCGTAATCCATCTGAGAGGAGGAGAGGAGGAGCAGCCCGTCCCGGGACAGGGTCCTCAGGGACAACCTGACCTGCAGACTGAGGGGGGGAGGAGGGGGAGGAGGTGGGGAGGAGGAGGAGGGGGAGGGAGAGGAAGAGGAGAGGGAGGAAGGGGAGGAGGAGCAAGAGGGAGAGGAGTTTAGTAATTGAGGATCATTAGCTGTGTGTGTGTGCGTGTGTGTGTGTGTGTGTGTGTGTGTGTGTCTGTGTGCGTGTGTGTGTATGTGTGTGTGTGTGTGTGCGTGTGTGTGTGCGTGTGTGTGTGTGTGTGTGTGTCACCTCTTGCGGACAGTGCTGGGGTTGATGCTGAAGGTCATGTGACTGTGTCTGGATAAACCAAACTGATTGGCTGCTGGCAGGAAGGTTGGCTCCGCCTCTGACGCACACTGGACACACAGATCAATAACCAGGAATCAATAATCAATAAACAACAACCTCCAATCAGGCAGCTGTTAGCGGAGGGGT
>NC_043999.1:510282-515282 GCF_902150065.1 Myripristis murdjan | reverse complement strand
TGTGTGTGTGTGTGTGTGTGTGTGTGCATGGTGTGTGTGCATGGTGTGTGTGTGTGTGTGTATGGTGTGTGTGTGTGTGTGTGCATGGTGTGTGTGTGTGCATGGTGTGTGTGTGTGTGTGTGTGTGTGTGTGTGTGTGTGTACCTCCAGCACACAGCCCTTCCTCACTCCGTATGCGTCCCTCAGCAGGTCGAAGTTGGAGCGAGCGATCTCCACATTCTTTATGCAGCCGATGTACGACCTGGACACCACCTGTCGCCTAGCAACCAGGCAGACAGACAGGCAGAGAGACAGAGAGAGAGACGGGTTAAAACCGGCCCACGCGGCGGCGCTCCGAGGCTCCTGATTGGCTCGTGCAGGGTCGGCGGAGCCCTCACCTGATTGGCCGAGAGGCGGGAAGTCCTCCGATGTAGATGGGGTCGAGGTCGGAGCGGTTCAGGTCGGAGGCGGAGCCCGGAGACTCCGCCTCCAACACCTCCTTCTCTGATGATTGGTCAGCTGCCATGATGGACAGGTAGCCTGGAGACACACACACACACACACACACACACACACACACACACACACAGAAAACTGTCAACCTTCAGCCAGTGGAAAGGTGAGGGTGTTCAGTCCGCTGTCCCTGGGCCGCCTCCGCCTCCATTGCTCTTTTTTTTTTTTTTTTTTTTTTTTTTTTTTTTTTTTTGCAGACGCACCCTGACGTAACACGTCCGTGCACTCGGTCAGTGGTGTTTGAAAGATGGAAAATAGAAAGAGCAAGGGTGGTGCAGAGAAGGCAAGAACTAAAAAGAGGAAAGTTCTGGAAACAGACGCAGCCAAATCTGCTAAAACTGGCAGCTTTTTCACTAAAATGAGCTCTCCGTTTGAAACGACAAATGAGGACAATGAAACGGGTAAGGCAACATGTTGAACTTTGCCTGCAAACCACCGTACAACTTAATTAATTATCAAGTCAATGAATTGTGTGGCGTTGTGGCATATAACATAACGTTAAACAATCTAAATAATAGTATGATGCGACGCCACATAACTGGGAAACTTTGTCTTGTAGCTCCTCAGAGTCAGAAGCCAGATCCAGCACCTGCCATGAGCCCACAAGTCCAGAGTGGGCAGGCAGGATTACTCATTGAGTGAATATTATTAGAATGAATATAATGAAGAGTATGGTGTAGACCTGCTCTATATGAAAAGTGTCCTGAGATGCTAGATGATTCAGCACTACATTAATGAAACTGACCTGAACTGATCAGAAGGCTTTTTGATTTGTGCTGAGAATTATGACAATTTTTAAAATGTGATTTGGTGTCAGAAGCAGAGCCAGGAGCCAGTAGTGATGGGGGGATTGCTCCTGTCAGTATGGAAGGAACAGGTGAGCTGTTGTAACAAGCAAGCATTAGTTCCAATATAACCACTTTCCATGCCCAAATGATAGTAGGTAGTGACCTGTTATATTTTTTTATCTTTAAAAGTCAGATAGTAAATACACAACGCCCACATTTTTAATGTTTGGATATCTGTGAACACTTATCTGAACAGAATATAGATTCTGATATGGTTGAAAAGGATGTGTTGTAAAGAATAATGTTGGAGATGTGCACTCATGTTGAAATAAATCTACACTGTGAAGCAGCCTTTACTTGCACTGAACTGGAAATATTGTAGAAAAATGCACTGAATTACAAGGCTTTACAGAGCAGTGCGCTATTGACTTAACATTTAGGTTATTATTACATGATGTTAATAAAAATAGGTGGTGATGTAAAGTGGGTCTGAGGCAGGAAACTCCAGGGAGTCCCACTCCGGCCCTGAACAACACTATTGTAGTAGTACTGCGGTGGTGTTGCAGTAGTACTGCACTGGTAGTAGTACTGCGGTGGTGTTGCAGTAGTACTGCAGTGGTAGTTGTACTGCGGTGGTGTTGCAGTAGTACTGCGGTGGTGTTGTAGTAGTCTTGCAGTAGTATTGCAGTAGTACTGCAGTAGCACTGACCCTTGCGCTTGCTCCTCTGCAGGGTGATCTTGTTCCACACCCCGGTGTTGTACTTCCTGCTGGAGGTCAGGATCAGCGGGCCGGAGCCGAGGTCAAAGGTCAGACGGACACGCCCCTCCACCAGCTCCATGGACAGGAAGTCCCTCTGCAGACAGGAAGTGCACACTCAGGAGACTACGCCGTGTGTGTGTGTGTGTGTGTGTGTGTGTGTGTGTGTGTGTCGTACGGTGTTGTTGGAGGCCAGGTACAGCAG
This sequence comes from Myripristis murdjan, assembly GCF_902150065.1. NCBI lineage: Eukaryota > Metazoa > Chordata > Actinopteri > Holocentriformes > Holocentridae > Myripristis > Myripristis murdjan. The sequence continues at coordinate 513,040 of NC_043999.1, read as the reverse complement.
TAATCCGCCCGGCGACAGCGTCTTGAACAGCAGCACGATGGAGGTGGAGGTGGAGCGAAGAGACTTCTGGACCAATGAGAAGCCAGAGCCGTCAAAATGGAAGGAAGTCTCCTCTGCCTGGGGACTGAGAGACAGACAGGCAGACAGACAGGCAGACAGACAGACAGACAGGCAGACAGACAGGAAGACAGACAGACAGACAGACAGACAGGCAGACAGACAGGCAGAGAGACAGACAGGCAGACAGACAGGCAGGCAGACAGACAGGCAGGAAGACAGACAGACAGACAGACAGACAGGCAGACAGACAGGCAGAGAGACAGACAGGCAGACAGACAGGCAGACAGACAGGCAGAGAGACAGACAGGCAGACAGACAGGCAGACAGACAGACAGACAGACAGAGAGACAGACAGACAGACAGGCAGACAGACAGGCAGACAGAGAGAGAGACAGACAGGCAGACAGACAGACAGACAGACAGACAGGCAGACAGACAGGCGGAGAGAGAGAGGGAGAGAGAGGTAATGGATGGAGGAGAGGGAGACAAAAACATTATTATTGTTATTATTATTACATTACAAACTATAATGTCTGTGCTGCAACATCTGAATGTGAGTCTGAATGTGCGTGTGTGTGTGTGTGTGTGTGTGTGTGTGTGTGTGTGTGTGTGTGTGTGTGTGTGTGTGTCTGTGTGTACCTGCTGAAGCAGCCTCGACACTCGCCCTCCCTGCTCCTGTAGTTCCACAGGCCGATGTTCCTCTCGTTGAGCATCGCTTCACCCAGACAGCCCTGGAAGCTGAACACACTGAGCGCCGCGGGCCTCTGCACACACACACACACACACACACACACACCATGCACACACACACACACACACACACACACACACACACACACACACTCCATCGTCATCATTGCAACCTGAACAGTCATTACTTAGTGAACAACACAAAGGATTCAAATTACTGGATAGTTGGTGTGTGTGTGTGTGTGTGTGTGTGTGTGTGTGTGTGTGTGCGTGTGTGTGTGTGTGTGTGTGCAGTACCTGGGTGTGTGTTCCCAGTCCTCCTATGTACAGGACGGTGTTGTTGTCGATGTCCAGAATGCGGGCGCGTCCCGGTGATGCTGCTGTTACCGCGGGCAACGGAGCCGCCTCCGACTCCAGCTGATGGACGGAGAGCGAGCCGTGTGCGCCGAACCTGCACCGCGTGACATCACACGTCACATGACCTCACATGACCTCACATGACCTCACATTATGTACAAATCAACATAAACGTGTGTGTGTGTGTGTGTGTGTGTGTGTGTGTGTGTGTGTGTGTGTGTGTGTGTGTTACCGCGTGGCGTTGATGCGGGTCCATCTGTTGTTGGTGATGTCCAGGTGGGGATATTCCAGCCTGGTGCTGCCGGAGCCGACGTCCCACACCAGAGAAACTTTCCCAGCATGCATTTCCACCGCCATGAAGTCCACCTGCAAGACGACACAAAGATTCACTCCGAGGAAGAGCTCCCACTCCTCAGCTGTCCTCAGGACCAACACAGCCACACAACCTGACATGTTTCAATCCATCAGCAGTGTGTGTGTGTGTGTGTGTGTGTGTGTGTGTGTGTGTGTGTGTGTGTGTGTGTGTGAGTGTGTGTGTGTGTGTGTGTGTGTGTGTGTGTGTGTGTGTGTGTGTGTACCGTGCTCCTGCTGCCCAGGTAGAACAGCAGGTTGTCGGCGGTGGACGTCTTCAGCGTCAGCGTCAGAGAGTTGAAGTTGCTGGAGTGCAGCTGCGGCCTGTAGGAGCGAACACAGTCCCTCTCCGCCTGCACCGCCACCTTGATCTGAGAGAGGCACCTTCATCAGCACCTTCATCAGCACCATCATCACCTTCATCAGCACCATCACCTCCATCAGCATCATCATCATCATCATCAGCATCACCATCATCACCATCATCAATTTCTGAATATTGCTCTACTTTATCTACTGTAATCTTTTCCAGTGCAATCTAATCTAATCTAATCTAATCTAATATAATCTAATCTAATCTAATCTAATCTAATCTAGTATAGCACACTGCCTGGCCAAAAAAAAAGTCGCCACCTGGATGTAACTAAGCAAACAGGTAAGAGCCTCCTGTTGGACAGGAGTTTAACCCGGACAGCCGTGAGCAGCTTCTCGTGTGGAAAAGATGTGAGTCTGTTTGAGAAGCGTCACGTCGTCGTCGGCATCAAGCAGAGAAAACATGTGAGACTCAAACTGTCCAAGGCGTTATTAACAACTGGAGGGACAGAGCAGATTGACCCTGTCCCAGAGTGACGGGGAGCATCAGGGGAAGAGGAGAGGCAGATGAAGCGATGCTCCCATCATGCCTAGCACCTCCTGTCCCATCATGCCTAGCGCCTCCTGTCCCATCATGCCTAGCGCCTCCTGTCCCAGCCTGTGGGGGCGGTGCTGTGGTCTGGGGCTGCAGGGGGTCAGGAGGAGGTTCAGCCCAGAGAGAGAGGTCAGCTGACGACCTGAACATACTGAGTGACTCTCCCTGCGTTCCAAATCACATACTTATACTTTTTACTTGTAGTATGTACTGCAGCTGCCCTTACAAAGTATGCAGTGAAGTATGCAACATGCATGCATATGCATACTGCATACTACACTTCTGTATGTGGGCGTGGCCTGTAAACACACAGCTCTGTCAGTGCAATGTAACGCCCGCTGTGCAAAGGATTGTGGGTCAGCATGGCCAGAGCAGCATGCTGACATGCAGACT
>NC_043999.1:500282-502782 GCF_902150065.1 Myripristis murdjan | reverse complement strand
TGTGTAAGCGGGGTGTGTGTGCAGGGTGTGTAAGCGGGGTGTGTGTGCAGGGTGTGTGTGCAGGGTGTGTGTGCAGGGTGTGTGTGCAGGGTGTGTAAGCGGGGTGTGTGTGCAGGGTGTGTGTGCAGGGTGTGTGTGCAGGGTGTGTAAGCGGGGTGTGTGTGCGGGGTGTGTGTGCAGGGTGTGTGTGCAGGGTGTGTGTGCAGGGTGTGTAAGCGGGGTGTGTAAGCGGGGTGTGTGTGCAGGGTGTGTAAGCGGGGTGTGTGTGCAGGGTGTGTGTGCAGGGTGTGTAAGCGGGGTGTGTGTGCGGGGTGTGTGTGCAGGGTGTGTGTGCAGGGTGTGTATACGGGGTGTGTGTGCAGGGTGTGTGTGCAGGGTGTGTGTGCAGGGTGTGTGTGCAGGGTGTGTGTGCGGGGTGTGTAAGCGGGGTGTGTGTGCGGGGTGTGTGTGCAGGGTGTGTGTGCAGGGTGTGTATGCGGGGTGTGTGTGCAGGGTGTGTGTGCGGGGTGTGTGTGCGGGGTGTGTGTGCAGGGTGTGTGTGCAGGGTGTGTATACGGGGTGTGTGTGCAGGGTGTGTGTGCAGGGTGTGTGTGCAGGGTGTGTACCGGCTCTGCTGCAGGACCGTCCCGTACGAGGCCTTGATGAGGACGTACTGCACGTTACTGAGGACGGACAGGAAGTCGCTGTGGCTCACCGCCTTCTCCGACACCGAGTTAAAATACTTCCACCGGTGCTGTGACACACACACACACACACACACACACACACACACACACACACCACTACTGTCAGCACAGAATATACAACACTCCACAGCGTCACCATGATAAAGGTGATAAAGAAATGTTGAAATAAGTCAAATCCAGTCATCAAATAAAAACATTTTATGAAATACAAAAAGTGATAAAAAAAAAATAATAAAAAATAAAAAATGATCTAAAAATGACATAAGTGATAAATAAAGTAAAGTGAAAATAAAAAAATAATAAAAATAACAGAAATTAATAAAATATAACAGAAAAAAACATAATCCATACAATATAAAAAATGCTGTTTTCACAGCATTTAAATATTTTAAAGGGCATCGTGTGTTTGTGTGTGTGTGTGTGTGTGTGTGTGTGTGTGTTATCTTTATTTACCCCAAAATACATCACACACACACACACACACTGTCCAGAAACATTTCTAAATCATGAATTTGACCTGTGAAGGTGCATTTTTTTTATTTTGGGAAAATGCAGATTTTTGTGTGAATGTTTAAAAAAGTAAAAACAAACAAACATACAGAGAGTGTGTGAGGGAGTAAAGCTCTCAGCTTGTTACTGAGTGAGTCATCTTCTCTTCAGTGAAGATCTTTGTTTCAAGTGATCAGGACTCCCATGATGCACCTGGGCAAAGCCCTACCTCTGTCAGGCTGATGTCGTGCTGTGTCGCGATGCCGTTGCCAGGGGCGACCATGTCGGTGTAGATCACCAGCTTCCTCAGAGTCCCGCCCCTCATCAGGACCTGAGGCTCCTGATTGGCCAGTCCCGAGCTGTCCTCCGCGTAGAAGGTGATGATGTAAGACAGCAGGCCGCCATAGGACAGCAGCTACACACACACACACACACACACACACACACACACACAACAACAACAACACACACACAACGTAACACACACATACACACACACACAACGTAATACAACGAAATAAAGTTTAATTTCTCTGATTCTTTCTCTCTCTCTCTCTCTTCATTCACTCTCTAGCTCGCTTGACCACTGCTGCACCCTCTCTCTCTCTCTGTCTCTCTCTCTTTTCTGCCTCATGCTACATGCTACCTGTCGTCCGTACCTGGTTGCCTTGGTAACGGCGGGGCAGCCTCCAGTAGAGTGGGCCGGCCAGGCGGCTGCCCTCCAGCTGCCGCGGGTCCAGCAGCGTGTCGCCGCCCTGCTGGTAGACTCCAGAAAGCACACCCTGCAGGTCAGAGAGACTCACCACCGTCAGCTGGTCTGAGTCCGACAGCCTCACCTGAGAGACAGACAGGTGGAGAGACAGACAGGAGGAGAGACAGACAGGAGGAGAGACAGACAGGTGGAGAGACAGACAGGAGGAAAGACAGACAGAGACAAAGAGGTAAAATGAGCAGGCTTTTTCTTCTTATTTTCAATGGTGTGTGTGTGACTGTGTGTGACTGTGTATGTGTGTGTGTGTGTGTGTGTGTGTGTGTACTGACCGGGACCCGGACCATGCCCCCCCGCTCGTCACACACGCTGGACAGGCCGGAGCAGTAACAGGCGGAGCAGCCGGACGGGTTCAGAGCCGACAAGCCCACCGAGCCCGACACACACTCCTCACAGCGCCGGCCCCCCACGCTGCCCTGCAACACACACACACCGCATGACATCACACCGCATGACATCACACCGCATGACATCACACCGCATCACATGATCGCACATAAAGTTACATTACATTAAAACACATTAGATTACAGTATATTTGTTGAGATTAGATTAC
>NC_043999.1:490282-495282 GCF_902150065.1 Myripristis murdjan | reverse complement strand
ATCTAATCAGATTACTGTAATCTCATTAGATCTAATCAGATTACTGTATTCGCATTAGATCCAATCAGATTACTGTTTGCATTAGATCTAATCAGATTAGTTTAATCTCTTTAAAAGTATTCAGATTGCTGTCATTTTGATAGCTGTTGTTAGAACATTTTCTTTAGTTAAATGTAATCAGATTACTTTAGTAAGATGTAATCAGATTACTTTAGTTAGATGTAATCAGATTACTGTCCTCACCGTAGGGGCCCGTCGGCGGAGGCGTTGAGGTGAACTCGGACCCTCAGCGACGCCACGTCAGCCAGGACCGTCAGCAGGTCGTCCCGGGTCACGTGCACGCCCGTGTGCACGTCCACGAAGCCCTGCGGGACCATCACCATAGCAACCGAGCTCTCGGCGAGCGGCGAGAGGAAGAGGAGGACCGGGGGGGCGTGGCGAAGAGTCCTCCCGTTACCCTGGAGACGGAGACACCCGGCTGTTAAATCCATTCAGTCCAGAGAACAAACTGACCTGAAGCTCCTTTACAAACCTCGAGCTGCACCTCCGACATCACTCCTCAGCAAAATGTGCTTTTATTTTGAAAAAAGTTTGGCTTTCTGCATTCTTTCAACTTCCTCCTATTTTGTAAGATTTTCTAATATTTTTTTTATTACAAGTTAATAAGTTATGTCGTGTTTTTTTTTTTTTTTTTTAAACAAAAACAAACAAACAGAAAGTGCAGCTTCCTCGGCTCAGAGCAGCAACACGCATCAGACCTGTCGCACCTGCAGCACAGGTAGTGATGTCACTTCCTGGTCGTACTCTCACCTCGATGATGATGTCAGAGTGGGCGGGGAGAGAGTGATCCTCGTTGTCCAATGGGACGTCATAAACCACTGAGTAGTTCAGAAAGCCCCCGAAGGACGCCAGCTAGACAGAGAGACAGGCAGGCAGAGAGACAGACAGGTAGATTTGCATTTCTCTTTAATTAATTTGATCATATTTGTCACAGCTGAGAGAGAGACAGGACAGGCCAGGGAGAGAGAGAGACAGGACAGGCCGGGGAAAGAGAGAGAGAGACAGGCCAGGGAGAGAGAGAGAGAGAGAGAGACAGGCAGCAGAGGGCTTGGTGTGTAGACCCGCTCCTGTCTGTCTGAGCCCACCTTGTTGCCGAGGAAACTGTCCGGTGCCGCCCATGACATCACGTGGCGGTGGGCGTGGCCAGAGGAGGCATTGCCAGGGGTCAGGAGGTCGTTGCCATGGACAACGGGAGCACTGTAGACAGAGAGAGACTGGGAGGGGCGGAGCCAAGCGTCCGTGTGAACCAACTGGAGGAAACAACAGGCAGACAGACAGACAGGCAGACAGACAGACAGACAGACAGGCAGAGAGACAGACAGACAAAAATGGATTTGAAGTCAAAATATACCACAGACAAAAATGTTAGTCCTGATCGCTTCTGTGTACAAGCTGGTGTGTGTGTGAGTGTGTGTGTGTGTGTGTGTGTGTGTGTGTGTGTGTGCGTGTGTGTGTGTGTGTGTGTGTGTGTGCGTGTCTGTCACCTGTGCTCTGGACCAATCAGAGCTCTCGCACACGTCGGACACTCCGAAGCAGAAGCAGTCGCTGCAGCCGAGCGGGTCGGCGGCCTGCAGGTTGTAGAAGCCGGGCTGGCAGAGGTCGCAGTTCGCTCCCATGACCCGCAGCTGCACACACACACACACACACACAGTTAACCCTCACCACAGGCCACACCCTCACACTGAGGGGTCAAAGGTCACAGCAGAAGCCAAGCAGACACAGTAAACCTCATCTGAAAGCTGGAGCCTGAGGTTTAAAGATGCTGAGTCCCTCTGCTCACAGCTCTGATGAACACACTGCTCTGGTGATTTGGTGTTTCTGTGGAGGGTATCAGACACAGAACTGGTGCAAATGTAACCGTTTTTGTTCACTGGAGAATTAATAAAAATGGTTAAAATCCTCCAAAACGCCACATCAGGACACCGAGACCCCGAGGAACACCACAGAAACACTCAGGCTGGGATCTGGAGTCAAAAACTTTGGACATTTCTGTATGAAACGTGTCAGAAAGTGTCCCTCACTGTCAGTCCAGCTGGAGCAGCAGAGCTCCTCTGAACGGCCTCGCTCTCTAGTTTGTGTCTGTAAAGTTTGATGAGGCTGTGATTCTCCTAGAGGTCACTAGAGGTCATTTTCTCCAGCGACGTCCAGTGTGACAAAAGTCTCTGCCTGCAGTGAAATGGCTGCTATGGGGGCCAACATCATCACACAGGAATCAAATGTGGCTCATTGAATCCACAAGAGTCTCAGCACACACACACACACACACACACACACACACACACACACACACACACACACACACGTGATGCGGTACCTTGCAGGTGCAGTCGTCGCAGGGGTCGGTGTTGGTGCTGCCGGCCAGGTGACACTCACAGCGGGAACACAGGGGGAAGTCTCTGTATCCAAACGCACAGCGATCACAGCGCTGCCCCGCAAAGCCCTGCTTACACACACACTGCCCAGCAGACAGGCCTGCACACACACACACACACACACACACACACACACACACACACACACACACACACAGTAAGTAAATCAAATAAAACAAACCATGGATAACATGTAACTGTATGATAATAACACCTGTAAGCAGCTGCTCTCACCTGGCCGGGCGTGTTTCTCGTCTCTGATACAAACTGCTGACTCAGCTCCTCTCAGGTCACACAGACAGTCCACACAGGGAGAGTCAGCGTAGGGAGACACCTGCACACACACACACACACACACACACACACACACACACACACACACACACACAGACATTAATTCATTATTTCATATATATATATATATATATATATATATATATATATATATATATATTTCTAATGCACATTTTTTTCCTCAAACACTTTAATCTCTCTCAGACACTAAACTGAGCTCAAAACAAAAATCAAAACTAATGAAATACAGAACTATGAAAAATCTGGTCTGTAGTAGTGTTAGCAGTAGTACTGCAGTACCTGGTGGGGCCTGTGGTAGTGTTAGCAGTAGTACTGCAGTACCTGCGGGGGCCTGTAGTAGTGTTAGCAGTAGTACTGCAGTACCTGGTGGGGCCTGTAGTAGTGTTAGCAGTAGTACTGCAGTACCTGGTGGGGCCTGTGGTAGTGTTAGCAGTAGTACTGCAGTACCTGGTGGGGTCTGTAGTAGTGTTAGCAGTAGAGCTGCAGTACCTGGTGGGGTCTGTAGTAGTGTTAGCAGTAGTACTGCAGTACCTGGTGGGGTCTGTAGTAGTGTTAGCAGTAGTACTGCAGTACCTGGTGGGGTCTGTAGTAGTGTTAGCAGTAGTACTGCAGTACCTGGTGGGGTCTGTAGTATCCGTCGGTGCAGGTCTCACAGTTGACCCCGGCTGTGTTCTGGCTGCAGGAGATGCAGACGCCGCCGCCCTGCTGGACGCCGCTGGAATCTACACTCAGCCTCAGATCAGCCACCGTCTGGTTGTAGTAACAATCTGACGCTTTGTTGTGACAGTTACACTCTGAGAGACAGACAGGCAGAGAGACAGACAGGCAGGTGGCCAGAGAGACAGACAGGCACAGGGTTAATGCACAGCTGCGTTGTGATTGGTCGGCTGCAGGTCAGGTTGTGATTCAGTCTTTTCTTTTGTTTATTTGTTTATTTTATGTTTTGTTGTTTTTGTTTTTCATGTTTCGTTTACAGAATTCGTTTTGTGTATTTGTTTACTTTGGGTTTGTTTACACCGGGCACCGAGGTGACAGGTGATGCACCTGGGTGGGCGACAGGGAGGGGGCGGGGCTTCTCTGTTTGTTTGTTTGTTTTTTTATCAGTACGTCTGATTTTGAGAAAGCTTTGCTAAACGGCCTGGACAGTTGGGCGTGGTCAGCCTGTTAGCTCCTCCCAGACGTTTGGCCACGCCCCCTCAGCCTCTGAGGCCCTCGCCGTCAGAAACTTTCCCGCCTTTATTGCGTGTCCGAGTCACATGATCAGGGCTCAGAGCGTCCTGTCTCCTGGACGTCCCGTCACCTGACCTCCTGCGGGACGCAGCGCCACACACACACACACACACACACACACACACACACACACACACACACACACACAGTGCCTGTCTTACTCTCACACGTGTTTCCCTCGGAGACGGTCCCTGGTTGCCATGGCTGCTGGTGGTAACCGGGGCAACACTCATTACAGCTCTCGCCACATGTGTGGTGCTCACACACACACTGCAGTTTCTGTTGAGACAGAGAGTCACACACACACACACACACACACACACACACAAACACACACACACACACACACACACACACACACACACTGAAGTCTAATGAAAAGTTTTCCTCATCACTTCCACATTTTGGCTGTAAACAACAGCAGAGTGTGTGTGTGAGTGTTTGTGTGTGTGTGAGTGTGTGAGTGTGTGTGTGTGTTTGTGTGTGTGTGTGTGTGTGTGTGTGTGTGTGTGTCCTTTCACATTGAAAAGCAGGGCCACTCAACTGGACAAATGGCTGTTGGGTCGTACCATTCTGACACTGCGCTGAGGGTGTGTGTGCAGTGTGTATGTGAGTGTGTGAGTGTGTGTGCAGTGTGTATGTGAGTGTGTGTGTGTGTGTTACCTTGGTAACGGGGTCCCAGGGGCAGCTCTCTGCGTGGCCGTAGCAGATACACATCCCCCCCACCGAGATGTCTTTAATGGAGTAGTAATACTGAAGCACACACACACACAATCACACACACACACACACACACACACACAGACCAACATCAATAATAATTAATAATTAAAATAACTATGAAGAATTAAAATGATTAATAATAAAGTAACTTAATGATGCAATAAGAAAAGCAACAGAAAGTATTAAAGATTATTAAATTCATTAAAACATGAATCAGGAATCATCATGAAATCAGACTCATAATGAATAAAAACTGACACATTTAATAAAACAGAAAAAAAACAGTGAAATTGGAATTTT
>NC_043999.1:442782-482782 GCF_902150065.1 Myripristis murdjan | reverse complement strand
CCACTCAGCAGCGTTAGAGCCGTCCTATGGCCCCTCCCCCTTGTGATGTCATAACAGAGGATCGCAGCCAATCAGAGACAGGGAATCCGCCGAAGCATGAAACACATTTTAAAAACTCAAAAGCTGAAACGTCGTGTCACATCCAGATTAAACTCCATATTAAACTTCAGACTAAACTCCAGATTAAACTTCAGATTAAACTTCAGATTAAACTTCAGACTAAACTCCAGATTAAACTTCAGACTAAACTCCAGATTAAACTCCAGATTAAATTTCAGATTAAACTTCAGACTAAACTTCAGACTAAACTCCAGATTAAACTCCAGATTAAACTTCAGATTAAACTCCAGATTAAACTTCAGACTAAACTCCAGATTAAACTCCAGATTAAACTTCAGATTAAACTCCAGATTAAACTTCAGATTAAACACACTCTCTCTAACTGCAGTCGCCACAGAGCGACAAAAAGGAAAGAAATTAATCTATAATCATTAATTTATTAGGAGATTAAATTACGAGATGAGATTTAAGAGATCACAAACTGACCACAGAGGGCCACAAACAGGACGAGACCCCCAGAAATAAAACAATAAAATAGAATAAAACAGAATAAAATAGAATAAAATAGAATAAATAAATAGAACTCAGAGTAAAGAGTTTTGCTCTGAGGCTGTTAAAGAAAGACCAACCACTCCTCCTCTTCCTGTGGGAGACGGGAACGACCTGAGGCCACACACACACACACACACACACACACACACACACACACACACACACACACACACACACACACACACACACACACATACACGCATGCACGCATGCACACACACACACACACACACACACACACACACACACACACATTTCAGGTGTTTCATGTTAACAATATACAGACCTCTACTCTGTGTGTGTGTGTGTGTGTGTGTGTGTGTGTGTGTGTGTGTGTGTGTGTGTGTGTGTGTATGTGTGTGTGAGAGAGAGAGATGGAATGTGATCAGCCAGCCTGTTGATGTTGGGATTGACCTCTGCTATCCCCCAACCACACACACACACACACACACACACACACACACACACACACACACACACACACACCTCCCCCCAGCAGTCTGGGTGGTGCTGGTGGGGGTGGGAGGGAGATTGTAAAGGCTAATTAACACACACACCCCTCAGTGTCTCCAGCTGTGTGTGTGTGTGTCTGTGTGTGTGTGTGTGTGTGTGTGTGTGTGTGTGTGTGTGTGTGTGTGTGTGTGTGTGTGTGTGTGTGTGCTGGTGGCAACAGATGTGTGTGTGTGTGTCCACGCTAACCTGCTAAAGCTCAAAACGTCGTCTCGTCTACATGGAAACACCAGGCCAGCGTGTAGAGAGAGAGAGAGAGAGAGTGTGTGTGTGTGTGTATGTGTGTGTGTGTGTGTGTGTGTGTGTGTGTGTGTGAGTGTGTGTGTGTGTGTGTGTGTGTGTGTGTGTGTGTGTGTGTGTGTGTGTGTGTGTGTGTGTGTGTGTGCTGGTGGCAACAGATGTTAGGATGTTAACAGTGTCTGGCCTGAAAATGAACCAAACATGAAATAAACTGAACTGCTGAGCTGAGCTGTGATTGGCTGCAGGCTGAGCTGTGATTGGCTGCAGGCTGAGCTGTGATTGGCTGCAGGCTGAGCTGTGATTGGCTGCAGGCTGAGTGAGGAAGACTCCTCTCCCTCTTCCTCTGTAAAGGTTTCACAGTCTGACCTTTAAGTGAATCATCTGAAGCTTCACTTTGGATTTAAATCGTTTCTTTTCCTTTGACGCTACGTTTTCTGTCTTTGTAAAAAAAAAAAAAAATCATCACTTCTCTCTGCCTGTTTTTTCACCTGAAAGGTGTTTCCATGTGTGTTCGATCAGCTGATGAGCCTCCCGGGCAGCAGGAGCGGGACGTCCCGTGTGAACATGGTGTTTGATTCCCCCTCAGCCTCTTTACTGATTCATTCTTTAGTGTGTTGGAACGTGTGTGTGTCTTTAAATGCAGCGTGGTGCGTTCGTGTGCAATGACAATAAAGGCTGTTTCTATTTCTATTTTTCACATAAATCAAGTGAGTTCAAACGGTCAGCCCTCTGAACAAAACACACCTCATCACACACACACACACACACACACACACACACACACATCTGTACATACACACTGGATTAGTCTCATTTCTTTTCTGAGATTTTCTTATTTTTTCCAATTGATAGAAAAATTTTCAAGAGGCCTGAAAATTATCAAAACAATTAAATTGCTTTAAGATTATATTTAGAATTACTATGTTTGTATATTTATAATTATTATGACATAAAATGACCCAATAAATGTCTCTCTTATTTTCTTAATGCCTTTCCCCTGTTCAGACCTGCTGAGGGGCTTTCAGGACAAAGACAAGAGAAGGAGAGAGTCTCACCTCGGGGCTGAGCGCAGACGCTCAGCGGCAGCAGGAGCAGCAGCAGCAGCCTCATGTCCTCAGGACCGGCCCAAACCGGAACCACACCGGAACCACACCAGAACCAAACTGGAATCCCTCTGGAGGTAAACTGGAATCCCTCTGGAGCTAAACTGGAATCCCTCTGGAGCTAAACTGGAATCCCTCTGGAGGTAAACTGGTACTAAAGTCAAAGTGAGTGTGAGGAGCTCTGAGGCTGGAGCTGCAGCAGCAGAGCAGAGTGTGTGTGTGTGTGAGTGTGTGTGTGTGTGAGAGAGAGAGAGTGTGTGTGAGCGTGAGTGTGTGTGCAGGAATGTGCTGCTCAGCAGACTCTCTCTCTTCATTCATTCAGCTCTGTGGGAGCGGGGGGGAGGGGGAGGGGGAGGGGGGATGGACCGTACCATGTGAGGTGCAGGGGGGAGGGGGGAAGAGGGGGGGGCGGGGGGGTGAAACTTCCTAAAGATGACGGGAAACACTTTGACTGCCAAAGGACATGAAGACATGAAGGTGCAAAACTAAAGCAGATAAATAATAAGAACAATAATCAGTTTCATACAACAACAACAACAACAACAACAACAACAACAACAACAAGAGGAGAAAACAACAAGAGGAGAAAACAACATGCAGGTGATGTGCAGCACAGATTCACACTTTAATTAATAACACATTCATAACACTCTCTGCTCAGGTTTTAGATTTTTACAAACCTGTCTGTCTGTCTGTCTCTCTGTCTCTCTATCTGAGTCGGTGTCTCTCTCTCTCTCTGAGTCAGTGTCTCTCTCTCTCTCTCTCTCTCTCTCTGAGTCGGTGTCTCTCGCTCACTCTTTCATTCAGCTCAGGCTATTGTCTGCTCAGGAGGGGGAGGGGCGCTGAGTGGTGTGTGTGTGTGTGTGTGTGTGTGTGTGTGTGTGTGTGTGTGTGTTGGGTTTAGTCATCACTGATTCATGTCTGTGTGTCTGTGTCTGCTGGTCGATTCAGTTCAGATGAACTTTACTGGCTTGACAGGCGAACGCAGGACTTTCTAACTTCCTCGAGATGTTTGTTCTTTTCTTCAGTTTGACTTGTTGTTGTTGTTGTTGTTGTTGTTGTTGTTGTTGTTGTTGTGACTCTGTGTGCAGCAAATCTTTATCTCCCTATTCGACAGTCACAATCAGAAAAACTTGATTGATCCCAGAGGGGAAACTGGGTCAGCTGCAGCTGCTGAATTATCAAGAGAAGAATTAAATTATAAGAAAACAGAAAGAAAAATGAAACAGGTGCCTTACAGTTTTTAAAAAGTGTGTGCATTATGTATGAGTTGTATCAAAGTACAGTAATCCAGCCACTGGCGTCCCTCAGAGGCCGACAGCAGCAGAGCTCAGGGGAAACACACCGGCAGGGTCTGGCCTGGCGCCCCCTCCTGCTAGGAAGGAGTTACAGCTGCACTCCTTCCTACCAGGAGGGGGCGCCAGGCCGGACCCCAGTGGCCTCACCTGCTGGTTGGCCTCACCTGCTGGGTGGCCTCTGACATCACGGAGCCAAAAGTAACAGATAAATAAACAACATTATGTATGAAGGCACAAAACAAACACTTTCTAAATTTAAAACGATGAAACTGCAACGTGACCTGATCCAAACAGCTGAGCTGTCAGAGTCCGTCCTGTGTCTGCACCGTGGAACAGAGCGGAGAACGTTCCACACAGAACCACAGAACCACAGCGACTCCCCTCTGACTGCACCACATGTTCTCACATGTTCTCACATGAAAACTGAAATTATTTCACCTGTTAAAAATGAATAATGTCAGCAGCAGTGTTTTTTTGTTTTTTTTTTTACCACTCACTGGACACATGGAACATCAGATTATGACTTATATTAACACTTAAATTTATATATATGTGTATATATATATATATATATATGTAACTCAGCATGTGTACTTATCCCACCTATAATGTGTAATACTTTACATATTGCTGAGTTATGTGTATTACTGCAGTATGTTACGACATATTACCTGTCATATTAAATAAAACATACAGAGCTGTCATAACCACATCACTTCACTCCATGAATGATTCATAACAGAGAGCAGAGCTCAGTCTCTCCTCCTGAGCCTGTAACCTGAGTGAACGTCGCCCTCTGCAGGAGCTTTGCTGTACTTACCAGGCTCCCATTCATTTCCTTCATCGCCACAGACAGCTGCATTTTATCAGCAAGACGACATCAGAGGGTGTGTTCTGTCTGTCTCTCTGTCTGTCTGTCTCTCTGTCTCTGTCTGTCTCTCTGTCTGTCTCTCTGTCTGTCTCTGTCTGTCTCTGTCAATTCAATTCAATTAGCTTTAATAATGTTTTGGATCAAGCAAAATATAAGTGGAGAGTAATAAGGTGTACATACACATAAAGGTAATAAAAAAAACTATTTATACACAAATATGTGAAAAATAATTAATAACTCTAATAGTAAAACAATGATATCAGTGATAGTAGCCCATTCAGTGTGTAATGTACAGAGCATATACAGCAGCAGTGTACCATAACACACAGTGAGGTAACAGAGGTGAGGAGGCTGCTGTGTGACGGCCACCTGGAGCTCAGCTGCGCCCCCTGCTGGGAGGAGGCTCTGCCATCTTCTGCTTGGATTTGATGGAGAGATCTTCTCTGGTCCCTGAACGTGGAGACGTGTTGGAGGCAGCGCTGCTGCTTCCTGCGAGCTCTGGGATCAACATGTCATCTACACGCTCAGTGGATGGGCTGCAAGTTGCATGTTGGGTAATTTGAGTGATTAGTATAATGACATAATTAATCGCAAAAAACAGAAATGGCTGTAATGTTGCTTCTAGTTAATTTGGAAAGGTGATCTCAGAGTCTAGATTCAGACTCTAGAGACTCTGAGGTCGCCTTTCTAAACGGACTAAAAGCACAAATACAGCTACTTCCTGGTTTGTGCCGAATTATTAGGCTGCATACATTATGCAAATTATGCTAATGAGGAAATGAGGAAATGAGGAGTTTAGCAGAACATTAAAACCCAGCAGGACAGCTAACGTTACCCTGCTAGCTTCAGCACAGCCAGTGGGTTTTTAAAATTATTTACTCCTTTCCTGTCGTATCATGTGATGCTATCAAATGCTAACATTAGCCAGGAAGTGGCTGAATGCTAACGTTAGCTGTTGTAACTAACAGGTGATCAAATCTGAGCCGACGTCCCTCTGGAGTTTCTCTCTCCATCGTCTCTTCAGTTGTTCCTCAGTCAGGAGGCGGTGGAACCTCAGCAGTTTGTCAGGTTCTCTGTGGTTCCACGCTGAGAAGATGGCCACCGTGTGAACATGGTCTATGAGACCCAGAGTCTCAACAAGATTACCTCCATAAATACAGATTTATTAAAAAAAATAAACAAAAAGCATACACATGATGCCGAGGTTGCTCGCACATTACATGTCTTGTTATTACATTAAGACACATTTATTATTCAAACGTCAGCTGAGGGTGCCGTGCACGCTGTGGCAGCCCTGCAGGACCGGGCCTGCTGCTGGTCCAGTCCACGCAGAGAGGCGGAGCTTCCCGGAGCAGGTGGGGCAGGTACATGAGAACAGGGAGGAACAGCAGAGGTTCAGGTGTGAATCCAGTCGGTTCAGATTCCACTCAGACGGCAGAGCGGAGCAGCAGGATGGCGACGCGGTGAGTGTTATTCCAACACTGATATTCTGATCTGACTGTAAGAGTCTCTGCTTTAACTCTGTTTTAACTATTTGTGTTGATCTAAGCGTTGCCATACATGCTGAGTGTAAAGGGGCTGGGTGCAGTGGAATATCCTGCAGAGGTCTGGAGGTCTCAGCTTCACAGAGGTAATGGATGTAACTGGTGCGATAAACAAAGTGCAGCTCATCGTGCAGCTGTCCTCTGTGGTGTGACGCTCCACCATCGCCTCCCTTGGCCTCCCTGTTTCCTCTGGACCGTCATGTTGTCATCCTGCACAGCATGAAGAAGCTGACAGATGTACTGTACAAAACACAGCTTGCCATCATGAACTCCCTGGCCGCCTTCTCACCGTGGTGCCGCGTGGGCGAGGGCGATCTGCCAGCCAGACGCTGCCGACAGCCTGCAGCCTCACACCGCCACAACAGAAACATTTCCACTGTCGTGCCAAGAGCCCTGCAGCCTGGCCCTGTAACTCGCCCGCCACACACCGCCTCGTCACACGTCCCGCCCACACACACGTCCCGCCCACACACACCAGTGGGAATAACAATAACAACACACAGTACACAGCAGGTAACACAACCAGACTGCTAAGAGCCCAGTTAACTTCAAACAGTCAAACCTTCCAGCATCTAAACACAAGTAGGTTGAGATATATTCAGCTCATGTACTTTGCTAGTTATTACATTAATGTAGTTGTTATATTACCAGCAGCTATGATGTTAATGGTAGGTAAAACATTATTGGCTGCTGAAGCACCTGCGACCGTCTGACCACAGTGGACGCCGCTGACTGGTCCAAGCACCTAAAACACATTTTCAGCGTCAGCTCCACTCCATGTTACTGCTGAGCTGCTGACATCACACCTGCTGAAATGCTCCATGTGTGTAATGCAGAGCTGCAGGGTCCTGGGAGGCTGCAGGGTCCCGGGAGGCTGCAGGGTCCGGGAGGCTGCAGGGTCCTGCAGGGTCCCGGGAGGCTGCAGGGTCCCGGGAGGCTGCAGGGTCCTGCAGGGTCCCGGGAGGCTGCAGGGTCCCGGGAGGCTGCAGGGTCCTGCAGGGTCCCGGGAGGCTGCAGGGTCCCGGGAGGCTGCAGGGTCCTGGGGGGCTGCAGGGTTCTGGGAGGCTGCAGGGTCCCGGGAGGCTGCAGGGTCCTGCAGGGTCCTGGGAGGCTGCAGGAACGACTGAAATTTGACTGGGTTTTATTGCAATGAATGATTTTTTTACCGAAACAGCACATCTCACCTGTGTTCCTTGTGTTCGTTGCACCGCTCTCTCCACCTATGTGCCAAGCCGGGCGCTCCAGCTCGAAAATACCACATGAACAGGTTAAACCTGTTTCAACAGTTTAGCACAGATTCAGCTGCTGAGCGCACAGTTTCTAATAAAACACTTACAGAAATCAGAGCTAACGCACCAGGTGACACACACACACACACACACACACACACACAGATGTTCAGCTTGTTTTTAATGATGACACAGTTGTGGTTTATCATTTATCATCAGGCAGTGTCTGAATATTCCTTCACCAGATTAGCTTCTGATCACAGTTTGGAGATGAGGCTCTGGAGGGTTTGTACACAAGCCCAACAGTTTTTTGTGTGTGTGTGTGTGTGTTTTTTTTTTTTTTTTTTGTAGATGCAAAAATTTGATGCTTGGTCCCTTGGCCGTTGTTTAGCTCATGTAGCGTAGCCTCCATGTATACAGGTAATGCTTTTCATTAAGCTGGTGCGCCACTGGTGTAACTAGGCTACACCAGCATTTGTCTATTTTTTTTTTTTTTTCCTCACTGTGCAGCCATTGTTAATAGAAAAATATTTGACCCTAAAGTCCCTTTTTACACTTGATATAGCTTCATCACATCTGCTAAGCCTCTAGATGACATTTTAATCATCAAAGTTCACAGGAAACAACATTGCTGGCTATTCAGTCTGGCCTTTGGTCCTTGTTAGCTGGGCTAGTTCTCTCTTTAGATTACCTTGTGATGTTTGTTCCTTCTGTTTGTTTTTGTTTGATTGCTTGTGCTTTGTAAAGCGTCCTTGGGTGGTTTGAAAGGCGCTATATAAATCGAAGTTATTATCATTATTATTATTATTATTATTATTATTATTATTATTTATTAAGGCATCAATGGGTTTCCAGAAAAAGGCTCAGCTCTTCCTGTTTTTTCTCGAAAAATTTAAATTTTCTGGCGCTGATTCTCTCAGCTCTTGGTTGTTAGTGGACACATCACACTCGAGTTTGTTGGCACATATAATGTCATTAACAGCAGAGGTTTTGTTCATTAAGTACCTGACATGAAGCAGAGCGTAAACATTAACAGAAAACTACTTTGCCATTGACAGCTGCTAAAAATACCTGCTGTGACATCACTGAGTGGGTGTGGCTAGAGGTGCAACACACCTGATACCCCTTTTCCACCAAAGCAGTTCCAGGGCTGGTTCAGAGCCGGTGCCTGACTTAGCACCGGTTCTTTGTTTATCCACGGCCCAAGCAGGGGCCAAACTGGTTCCAGGCAAGCACCAACTCCGAGCAGGGGCTAAACGGGAGCAAGAGAAAGAACAGATGACGTGGCCCCCCACGTCATTGGTGGGCGGACTTACAGACTCAAACGGGAGCAGCGAACGCTATAAACGTAAAGCTAAACATACTCACCGTTCGTTCCGACCACGAATACGACAGTTGGCCGGCGATAATTGCGTTTTTCGCCTCTGGACCGCAATGTAGGCTTGTAAACACACGAGCAGTATTTGCATCGCTACGGTGGGGCGTCCATGTTTGTTGTTGTGATTCCGAGCGAGCGTCTTGCACACCCATGTGATCACGTTTTACGATGACATCATGACGTGGCTCTGACTTGGCTCCGCTTGGCTGTTGGCCGGTGGAAAAGGAAACCGGTTCTTTGTTGGAACCAGTTAAGCACCGGCTCTAGCACCAGCTCCGAACTAGCACCAGGTGCTTTTTGGTGGAAAAGGGGCATGAGAGTTTCAACCTTCTAGAGGGCAACAGAGAAGATGCTTTCTGCCTTCAGTGGTTTACTCTGTAAAGTGCACATTCCAGCACCTTCAGCTGGAACTGACAGAGTAGATATGACAAAATTTAACAAGCACCATGTCTGCTGTGTCTCCAGTGTCACGGCTTCATCTGTCAGACTGGCTGAAGAGCAGAAGATGAGTGTGTGTGAGGAGGAGGAGGAGGACACAGCCGAGCCTCCAGCCTCCAGCTGTCTGTCTATGAAGAGTGACCGCTCTAGAGCCAGTCTTCCAAACTTCACCACTGAACCAGGACCTTCAGACACAAAGTAAGACGACTCTTGCACTGTAATGTAGCTGATGGGATATGATTACATGTATTCATGAGGCAGAGCTAAATGTGAGGAAGATGAAACGGTAAAAAAATGAAAAAGCCAATATGGAGCTTCATCTGAAATATATATATATATATATGTATATATATATATATATATATATATATATGTTCATCTCAGTCAGAATGTGTCTTCTTCTTTTAGATGACTTCCCACAGGCCTTGAAAACTGCAGTAATCAGGCCACTCTTAAAAAAGAACAATCTAGACACGTCACTAATGAATAACTCTAGACCTATATCTAACCTCCCGTTTTTAAGTAAAATCATTGAGAAATCTGTCTTTCAACAGCTGAGCAATTTCTTAACAACTGTTTTGATATCTTACAGTCAGGATTTTGACCACATCACAGCACTGAAACTGCTCTTGTTAAGGTCTTTAATGATATCCACTTAAACACAGACAGTGCCAGAATTTCAGTCCTAGTTTTATTGGATCTCAGTGCTGCGTTTGACACGGTCGACCACAACATAATACTGGACCAACTGGAAAACTGGGTGGAACTTTCTGGCACAGCACTAAAACTGGTTTGACTCCTACTTAAAAGACAGAGATTATTTTGTGTCTATAGGTAATTACACATCTGAATGGACAAAAATGACATGCGGGGTTCCCCAAGGCTCCATTCTGGGGCCCCTTCTGTTCAACATCTACATGCTCTAATAGCTCAGATTATAGAAAACAACAAAATATGTTACAACAGCTATGCAGATGACACTCAAATCTACATAACCATATCACCAGGGGACTATAATGCCATATAAGCCCTTAGTAAGTGCATTGAACAAATGAACGACTGGATATGTCAGAATGTTCTAATCATGATTTGTGGTTCTACTGAAAGCCAGGGTTTGCAGAACTCGAACTGGTTGACTCTTGATGTACTTTTCATTTTGGGATTCATTTACTGTGCATATGTAATATGTTGTGCATATTGATTACTAGATGTACATATGTATTTATTGTGCATATCTGATTACTAGATGTGCATATGTAAACAACTGAACTGACGTTCTTTAAATGGCCATTCTTATTTCCCTGTACATACACTACTCACAAAAAGTTAGGGATATTTGGCTTTTGGGTGAAATTTATGGAAAATGTAAAAAGTTCACGCTACAGTGATATTATATCATGAAAGTACGACATTTAAGTAGAAGCATACACTGGTGATTTCCTCATCTCAAACAATTTCTTGAAACAAAAGCCAACAACAGTGGTGGATATACCACAACAAAAAATGTCAGTGTCAATAACTTGTCATGTGCCCTTGAGCATCAATTACAGCTTGACAACGACGTCTCATGCTGTTCACAAGTCGACTTATTGTCTGCTGAGGCATGACATCCCACTCTTCTTGAAGGGCGGCCCTCAGGACATTGAGGTTCTGGGGTACAGAGCTCCGAGCCTCTACACGGCGACTCAGCTGATCCCATAGGTTTTCTATGGGATTCAGGTCTGAGAAAGTGCAGGCCACTCCATTTGAGGTACCCCAGTCTCCAGCAGCCGTTCCCTAATGATACGACCTCGATGAGCTGGAGCATCAAACACCTGATGTGAATTTTACCGTTAAACTCCTTGTTAGAGAACAGCAACTTGTGCAAAAAGTACTGAAACATTGAACAGTTGGACATGTGCATTCAAAAGTTTACAGAAGGTCACATTAAGTTCACCTGTAAAGGTTATAATGCATTTTAGGTTCATCCTGAAATTTCACCCGAAAGCCGAATATCCCTAACTTTTTGTGAGTAGTGTATATTGATCTCTTCACTGTACAAATTTTGCACGTTATTGCCTATCATTTATTATTTTCCCAATACATGGTACCATCTAAAGCAAATCTCAGTCTCTTGTCCACTCCCTCCTAGAGTGTGTCCTAGACCTTCTGACCACTAGCCCATTACAATGCCTTAACTGTGTTATACGCCTTAACTGGGTGCCTTAGGAAAGTTTGCCATGGCTGAACTTTTCACGGCTGTCAACAGCCAAGTAGATTACTGCACTTCCTCATTTCTCGCAAGATGGCTGCCGCTGATATGTGCTGCTGAATCTGTTGACCTATCCATCTAAAATCTAAATAATCCTTGGTATTTCCTCAACTGAAAGGTTACCAGAGTTTTTTAGATACTTTGGTCCACTTACTTAAAAAAGTGGAATTTGGGATTGAAATTGGAAAGTGAAGCAAACAAACTACCACAAGACCTACTATCCAAGCCAGGCCTAGGTTTCAGCTGAGGCCAGGCCTAGGTTTCAGCTGGAGCCGCCCAGCTATTCAGGCCAGCTACCTCCACTCCGGCCAGGCCAGCTACCATCCAAGCCAGGCCCAGGTCTCTGGAACAGCCCAGCCATCCAGGCAACCAGACCAGGTACCATCTGGGCCAGCTAACCACCAGCTACCATCTCGGCCAGGCCCAGGCATCCGGAGCATCACAGCTAACCAGACCAGCTAACAAACCCAGCCAGGCCCTTACAGCTGCAAACCACCATCAGGCCACGGTCTGCTGCCCAGGCCTGCTGGACTGTGTGCTGCCTGAAGCCTGGGTCTCGCTGCTGTCTGAGGCCGACCAGGCCCTTAACACACTGTAATCTTCACATCCAACTGCCAGTGGCTGGTGAAGAGGGAATGTCGAACGGAAGAAACAGTACACGGGGCAAAGACATGGCAACCGCAGATGAATTTGTGTGGGAAATCACATATACATTATACAAAAGTAAAAATATCAAAAACAATTGCTCTGTTACACAAAGTAAAGGATTCACTGGATAACAAAGCACTGTACATCTTATATAACACTATGATTGTTCCATATCTGACCTACTGTATTGAAGTATGGGGAAATGCTTGTAAAACATATACTCAGTCAATTTTCATTTTGCAAAAAAGAGCTATAAAAATAATCATTATCCCTTCAGTTAAAATTGTTGAAATTTCATGAATTGGTAGATTATAGTATTCTGCAAATTATGTTTAAAACTCAAAAAAAAAAAATTACCAATGAACATTCAGAAAAGATTTGAAAAAAGAGAAAGCAAGTATAACTTAAAAGGAACAGAGATCTTTAAAAAAACAAGATTCAGGACTAAATTGATGGAACATTGTGTTTCTTTGAAAGGAATCAGTTTATGGAACAATCTGAACAAAGAAATCAAAGAATCCAAATCAAACATTAGATTTAAAAGAACAATTAAAGCCAGTTTGTTAGGGAAATATAATGAAACATGTTAGTTATGTTTGATTGTCATACCCATACCCATTGTAATGAAAGGTATAAATATTTTTTGTTGTTGTTTGAATGGTATTAACCGAATTGTAACTTGAGAACTAAAAAGGAATGTGACTGTCTGGGCTGGCCAGCAGCTATTTTGTTTTATTTCTTGTTTATTTTGTTGTTTTTTTTTTTTAAATTACATTCTTTGTAACTGGATTTCTTGGGATAAAGGGGCAGATTAAATAAGATTATTCTTCTTTCTGCTCCCTTTCATTCAAAATCTGGGAACGTTTGTATTTATATTAAATTGTTTTTTTTTTCTTTTATAAATGAATGAAATAAAGAATAAATAAATAAATAAATTAATTAATTAATTAATACTACATAGACATAATTAGACATTACTACAGTGTTTTCTATTCTTTACATTAAATTAATTTGACACAGTTGCTACATCTGCCTACTATCACCCGAAAAATGTATCAAGAATTAAAGGACTTATGTCTCAGCAGGATCTGGAAAAGTAGTCCATGCATTTATCTTCAGCAGACTGAACTACTGTAACAGTGTCTTTACAGGTGTCCCTGAAAAAATCCATCAGACAGCTGCAGCTGATTCAGAATGCTACTGCTTGAGTCCTCACCAAGACCAAAAAATTGTATCATGTTAGTCCAGTCCTGAGATCCTTACACTGGCTTCCTGTCTGTCAAAGAATTGATTTCAAAATACTGCTGCTTGTTTATAAAGCACTGAATGGTTTAGGGCCAAAATACATTTCTGATCAGCTGCTACGTTATGAATCATCCAGACCTCTCAGGTCGTCTGGGACAGGTCTGCTTTCTGTCCCCAGAGTCAAAACTAAACATGGAGAAGAAGCTTTTAGTTTTTATGCTCCAAATATCTGGAACAAACTCCCAGAAAACTGCAGATCTGCTCCAACTCTCAGCTCTTTCAAATCAAGACTGAAAACGTTTCTATTTGCTACTGCCTTTTATTAAATCACATTTACGGCTTGGATCAATATCTTATACTGCACTGTAACTTTTATTCTCTTGTTTTATCTATTCTATTTGTTTGCATTGTTTTTACATATTGTTTTAATTCCTGTTTTAATGCCTTGAGTTGTTTTTACATTTTGTTTTTAATTTCTGTTTTAATGCTTCTTGCGCTCTTTGAATTGCATTGTGTATGAAATGTGCTATTCAAATAAATTTGCCTTGCCTTGCCTTAAAGTACAGTAAATGAGCTGCGGTTTAATCCAGGCCATCAAGCAACCACATTTGTCAGTGCCATATTTGTTTTACAGATAGTATACATATTAATGGAAAGAAAATGCTTCCTGTTAACATACGTATGCAAATTCACTCTCAGATGCTGCCTTGATTGCAACAAGTGCAATCAATAGCACTGATTAGATTTGGGAAGCAGTATATTGCCATGTCCTTATAGTGATGCCATCCAAAACGGCAGGCAGAATGTGACTTACTGATAATTGGGATACACGCAACTAAGAGTAATAGCAGTACATGATGCATGTACAAAGCTGAATTTTTATTAATGGAAATTAATGGCATGATCCCCACAGTAACATTTATCCCTGATGGTTGACTTGGTGCAGTGCTGATTAATTAATAATGTTTACATTTAGACATACAAATGTGAACACAAACATTATCTACTGTGGCAAAACAATGCTTTGTGATCATGATCATGTGTGATTATGTGAGCAAAATCTTGAAACTTTACAATTTAAAAAATGTTTTTCAGTAATTTTTTTTTTACATTTTTTTATCATTCATTAAGCATTGTCTTCACCTCCACAGAGAGAGGAAGAGGAGCAGTGAGGCTGTGGAGGAGCAGCTGTCCTGCTGTGATTTGTGTCAGGAGGTCCTGAGGGATCCAGTCTCCACCAGCTGTGGACACTGGTTCTGCAGACAGTGCATCACCTCAGACTGGGACCAGTCTGGTTCATCAGGAGACTCTGCCTGTCCCCAGTGTGGAGAAAGATCCACAACAAGACCTGGACTGCAGACACCCAGTCAAACCAGCCCAGTGGACGGCGGTCTGCAGGAGGTTTTAGATGAGCATAAGATCAGTCTGAGGAGGAGATGTGAATTTGTGACAGAAGGAACTGCTGCAGCAGGAAGTGGAACCCCCCTCAACAGGATTTACACTGAGCTCTACATCACACAGGGAAGGAGGGAAGGGGTTAATACCCAACATGAGGTGTGGCAGCTGGAGACAACATCCAAGATGGAGACCCTCCATGACACTCCAATCAGGTGCCAGGACATCTTTAAACCCTTACCTGGCCAAGACACACACATCAGAGTAGTTGTGACGCAGGGCGTTGCTGGCATTGGAAAAACCTTCTCAGTGCAGAAGTTCACTCTGGACTGGGCAGAGGGCTTGGAAAACCAACATGTCAGTCTTGTGGTTCTGCTTTCGTTCCGGGAGCTGAACTTGATCAAAGATGAGCGCTACAGTCTTCTCCAGCTGCTCCGTGTTTTCCATCCAACATTACAGACGGTCACAGCAGAGAAGCTCGCCGTCTGTAAAGTGGTGTTCATCTTTGACGGCCTGGATGAAAGCAGGTTTTTATTGGATTTCCAGAACAATGAGGTCGTGTCTGATGTCACACAGACATCATCAGTAGACGTGCTGTTGACAAACCTCATTAAAGGGAATCTGCTTCCCTCGGCTCTCCTCTGGATAACTTCCAGACCTGCGGCGGCCAATCAGATCCCTCCTACATGTGTCGACAGGATAACAGAAGTGCGAGGGTTCACTGACCTCCAGAAGGAGGAGTACTTCAGGAGGAGATCCGGTGATGAGGAGCTGTGCAGCAGAATCATCTCACACATCAAGGCCTCCAGGAGTCTCCACATCATGTGCCACATCCCAGTCTTCTGCTGGATCACTGCTACAGTTCTGGAGCACATGTTGACTACAGACCAGAGAGGAGAGCTGCCCAAGAGCCTGACTGACATGTACTCACACTTCCTGCTGGTTCAGACACAGAGGAAGAAGCACAAGTACGATGAGAGACATGACAGGAGTCAGCAGGAGCTGATGGAGACTGACAGGGAAGTTCTTCTGAAGCTGGGCAGGCTGGCGTTTGAACATCTGGAGAAAGGCAACCTCATGTTCTACCAAGAAGACCTGGAGGAGTGTGGTCTTGATGTCACAGAGGCCTCGGTGTACTCAGGAGTATGCACAGAGATCTTCAAAACCGAGTGTGTGCTCTTCCAGAGAAAAGTCTACTGCTTTGTTCATCTGAGCATTCAGGAGTTTATCGCTGCAGTCTACATCTTCCACTGCTACACCAACAGGGACATGAAGGTACTGGACACATTCCTAGGAGAAGGCTGGGGTTATTATGATGACAGTGTACGATCCATGGATGTCTTCCTGAAGAGAGTCATGTCTAAAGCCCTGGAAAGTAAAAATGGCCACCTGGACCTCTTTGTCCGCTTCCTTCATGGCCTCTCACTGGAGTTCAACCAGAGGCTCTTAGGAGGCCTGCTGGGTCAGACAGAGAGCAGACCAGAGGACATCCAGAGAGTTACCCACAACCTGAAGGAGATGAATAACTTCAAGTTCTCTCCTGACAGAAGCATCAACATCTTCCACTGTTTGTTGGAGATGAACGACCACTCAGTACATCAGGACATCCAAGAGTTCTTGAAGTCAGAGAACACATCAGAGAAGAAACTCTCTGAGATCCACTGCTCAGCTCTGGCCTACATGCTGCAGATGTCAGAGGAGGTTCTGGATGAGTTGGAGCTGCATAAGTACAACACATCGGTGGAGGGACGACTGAGACTGATCCCAGCTGTGAGGAACTGCAGGAAGGCTCGGTTAGTCCTGATGTGAAAATGATGCAACAGTGTACAGCTGCCTCTGACACAGAACTACAATGCAGATATCTAATATCCCAAAATTACAGACTTCTTCAACTCAGGTTAAAAGGGCTGTTGGTTGAGGGAAAAAGGTTAGCTGGACATAGAGCAACAAAAAGGGCTTTATTTAGGATTTCAGGAAGTTTTATTTAGTATTCCTACTGAATAATTCAAGTTACAGCAACTTGCAACTACTTTAAAAAATTTAATTTTCAGATAACAACAAATTAATTTCACTGTCATCATGTCTTCTTACATTTTATCAACACATGAAAAATCACGTTATGATAACCCTTTAATTACAGACTTTCAGGGTGTGTACTCTCAGAGATTAACTGTGAAGTCCTGGCCTCGGCTCTGAAGTCCAACCCCCATCTGACAGAGCTGGACCTGAGCTACAACGAGCTGCAGGATTCAGGAGTGAAGTTGCTGTCTGCTGGACTGGAGAGTCCAACCTGCAGACTGGAGACTCTCAGGTCAGACTGAAAATTATTAGGTACTGACATGAAATATATGTATATTATTTCAGTATTGCAGTGACTCTTAATTTATAGACATCTGTATATAGATGATATTGTTGTAATCCCCACCATGGGAGCTGGGAGTCAAATCATCAAAGTCATCAAATCATCAAAGCATCTAATACCAATGCCAAAGGTATGCACTGGAACCCAAAGAAATCCTTTGGCATCAGGACGAGACACAAGAGATGCTGCAGTAGTATAAAGAGCAATGAAGTTCGCTAATGAAGGTGGTCATGGTGGATGGTGGGCACGTGAAACACAGGATAGCGCTGGTTACACTACGCCTAATCCCAACCTAACCTTCTAATCCTAGTCCCCCCTCCTAACCTAGACCTGAGTTTGATTCCTGATTCCAGCAACACCTTCTGTGTGTGACTGAGACTGTGCCCAGTTTCTATTTTGTTGCATAAACCATCCCTCTCCCTAACCTTAATCAAGTGTGACTTAAATACACTAGAGACTAACAAGGAAACAAGACACATCTCAGGAAAGGGTTGAGACACAAGACTGGAGAAAACAGGGGACTGGCCAAGGGAAACACTGAAGAGGGAACAGGACAATCAGATACAATGAATCTAACTCACAGTAAGCATAGGAAGTTTGAAAACACAAAAGCCCATGAGAAAACACAAAAAGAACCACAAAACCATGACAGTATCCCCCTCAAGGGACGATCCCTGAGTTCCCACACAATCTCCAGTTGGGGATAGATGGCCATTGCAAGATGGGAGGAGGAGGAGGCCAAAATGGACAGTTCAGGGCAATGGACAGCTGGAGAGCTGATGACCACTGAGGTGCTCAGGTAGGCAGCCAGAGCTCAGGAAGCCAGGGAAGTGATGCTTGGATATATGGCCAAAGCATGGAGAACCAGGATACAGACATGAGGGGTGGAACAAGCCTGGAGGGTGACCAGGGACATGACAGCATGACAGCTCCTGACGGAACCACACTGTAGCCTGACCACAAAGCCAGGCAGCAGTGACTGTGGCTCATCAGCTGTTGCTGCTGCACAGCAGCTTAGACTCGCCACTGTCCAGTGGCCAAAGCTGATGAACTGGTGGGACTAGTGACACAGGAGGCCAAGACTGCAGCAGAATGGCTGTGAGAGGCTGCGATGACTGTAGCTTGGGCCCCAGGGGCTGGGACTAGGACTGTCGCATGGGTAGTAGAAATTAGGACTGGGGCTACCGTTTGGGCTCTGTGAACTGCAACCAGGGCTGCAACATGAGTGAAGGGTACTATGGCTGTTACTCCACCAATGGGACCTGGGATTGGCACCCACTTGAGCACCAGGAACTGATTCCTGAGCTATAACACTGGTTCAGGGATCAAGGACTGGAGCTACCGCTTGGGGGTACAGGGACTGCCGGTGAGGCAACCGGAACAGGGACTGCAGCTTAAGTTCTGGGAACTGGGACTAGAGCCATAACACAGGCTCAAGGAACTAGGACTGAGGCAGCAGCACAGGCTTGAGGAACTGGGACCTGTGTGGCAGCACAGGAAATGGGGGCTGCTGCAACACAGGAAACTAGTTACCTCTGTCATGTGCAGGCAGGTATGTGGACCCAGATGCAGAAGCCGAGGCAGGTTTTAAAGAATTTAATAACTAATGCTAGAAGCTAAGGAACAAAAGGAACACCAGGAGCACAGGCATGACACATGGCAAGTACAATGACTGGACAAAGAGAGGACAGAAAACAAGACATAAATTCAATAGAGCTTAACAAGGAAAAAAGCACACCCGGAGAAGGGGCTGGAACACAACACTGGAGAACACAGAGGACTGTCTGAGGGAAACATTGGGGAGGCATCGGGGCAATTAGGGATAATAAGTCTGAAACTGGGCACATGAGACAGGAGACCAGCACACCAAAAACACAAGGAATCACAGGGAGAAACTGACAGCAAAGTCCAAACTTGAAGTTCAAAAACACAAAAGCCCACAAGAAAAGACAAAAAGAACCACAAAACCATCACATCCCTAACCTTAACCAAGTGGTTTTGTTGTCTGAATGTAACCATGTGACACTGACACAAGATAAAGCAAGAAAGTTTGATGCATCTCATCGTGATATCAAAGGCTGCCCTTGACATCAGATGCAAAAGGGGGGTGGCCAAGCTGTGGTATTTGACAACCTGGGAATGAGAATGTGTTATCCACACTGACTACCTCAGGGGTCACCGACCCAGTCCTCAAGGACCCCCTGTCCTGCAGGTAGATCTGCTTCAGCCAATCAGCATGAAGCCCTTAAATGGATCAGGTGTGCAAGAGCAGAGTTGAAACAAAAACCTGCAGGACAGGGGTTCCTTGAGGACTGGGTTGGTGACCCCTGGACTAGCTCACTGGTGAAAACTGTTCACTAATATAATACTAAAGCCATTTTTGGCTTACTTATAAGCTCAGTCTGTACTTGTTTATTCAAGCAGCAGCATGTTGTTATCAATATTAACAAGAGGTGTTTTTTCTTATAAATATTTTTTACTTGGAGTTGAGCATGACTCTTTATAAAACAATATGTATTTAAATCTTCCATAGCTCTGATCACATGGCTACAAGCACATCAGGTTTTCTCTTATGAAATATTTTAATTTGAAGCTACATTATTTATTCATGGTTTAGACTGAGTCACTGCAGCTTGTCAGAGAGCAGCTGTGCTTCTCTGGCCTCGGCTCTGAGGTCCAACCCCCATCTGACAGAGCTGGACCTGAGTGAGAACCAGCTGCAGGATTCAGGAGTGCAGCTGCTGTCTGCTGGACTGGAGAGTCCAAACAGCAAACTGGAGACTCTGAGGTCAGACTGCACTTTAAAACATATTTAACCCTGTGTTCTGGTGTTTTTATTATTACTTCAGTTTCTAGTGTTTAATTTCTAAAATGTTTCACTGATTTTTAAACAAAGATGAATTTAGTTAAAATGAACAGACAAAACAAAATGTCAGTGATAAAGTTGCATGTGTTCTTTTGTCAGACTGGGCCTTTATATTTTACAGGCCTATCTGCTGTCTGCTGCCATATTTTCCAAAAGTCATTTCAGTGCTGAATAAAAAAAAAAACTGGACGCTGCTGCCCGAAGGCAACATTTCATCAGAATAAACATTAAAACAGCTGAGAACTGAAATGGACTTTTAATCATGAGGGCGTTTCAAAAAGTTAATGTAAATTTATATCCATGAAATTCAAACATCTGTAATATGTAAAAGTTGTTAGGCTGAACCAATATGCCTGCAAGTGTTTTTCCACAAATAAAGATATACCAGAAAACATATAGATTGATTCAATAAACAGCTTGATTTTAAAAGTGCATATGTTCTTGGCAGCTATTCCATCAATCTGAATCAAATTCTGCGTTAAATCTGGATTCTTTCCTGTGAAACTTAAATCTGGAAGTAATGTCTCCATCAAAAGTATCCATTCTAAATGTTAACTAACTTCTTTATTTTAAACTACTTGGCATTCAGGGCCCAAACTGCAGATTTATTCATATGGTTAGTTAAAGAATGTGTTCAATGAAAACCCTTCTGAGACAAACGTCAGTGTGACAGTCCATCTGATTTAAGATGAAATGACCCCATAAGGCTGATCTAATGCTGATCCACACTAAGAAAATGGTGAAGTCCTCTGACTGTGGCAGAGCAGTCAGCAGTGTTGAGCTACAGATGGAAAACCTGATCAGATCAAACTGCATTATTCAGCACTGGATTGGTGAGAGCAGGGTTTCTGTCCAGGAATATTTTAATTTGAAGCTAAACATTTTCATCTTTGTTCAGGTTGAGGTTCTGCAGGTTGTCAGAGAACAGCTGTGCTTCTCTGGCCTCGGCTCTGAAGTCCAACCCCCATCTGACAGAGCTGGACCTGAGTGACAACAAGCTGCAGGATTCAGGAGTGAAGCTGCTGTCTGCTGGACTGGAGAGTCCAAACTGCAGACTGAAGACTCTGAGGTAGAGAATCTCTTTTCCCTGTGTGAAGCTCTACTTGAACAGCAGCAGTGGTTTGTTAAAAGGCTTCTTTCTCTGCAGGCTGACAGACTGTCAGGTCACAGATGAAGGCTGTGCTTCTCTGGCCTCGGCTCTGAAGTCCAACCCCCATCTGACAGAGCTGGACCTGAGCTACAACGAGTTGCAAGATTCAGGAGTGAAGCTGCTGTCTGATCTGGTGGAGAGTCCAAACTGCAGCCTGAAGACTCTGAGGTCAGTAGAGGGGTGGAGTCGGTCCATGTTGATCAGCTTCATTGGTTGGTCTCAGTTAGCCATGGTTCTTGTGCTGGACACAGTTAGTACCAAACCAAAGATTCAGCATTTAAACAAAGAAGCAATACAAGTACTTTACTCTCAGGACCAGGACTTACTGAATTTCATTTTTACTTGGTTCTCAAATCTATCCATGTGGTTTTCTGCCAAGCAGCAGTTGAAAGGGAGAAAATCCTGTGGGCACCTCCCGCACTTCAAACAACAGATGGTCTAGCCACCTATCCTAATTGTGGCTGTTGTGTATGAACTTACAGATCATGGAATTCAAGGTTTTATTTAGGCTGTCAGCGAGGCCATGGGTCGGTGGGTGATAAACACTCGTCTGAATCTATTTGATGCCTGATAATCTGTACAGTTCACATAGTGTTCATGACATGAACAAGGTGCCTTGGTCAGTTACAATCTCTTTTGGGATTCCAACTTTGGAGATTATGAGGTCCATGCTAGTGCGTTCAAATGGAGTCTCAGTTAATGGTAATGGGCTCAGAGGTGCTCTAGGGATAGTTGGTGGGTTAACCATTTGCCATTCAGTGCATGAGGCAAACCAGCAGTGCACATCTTCTTGAATGCCAGGCAAATAGAATTGGGCCACTATCCGGTCTAGTGCTTTGATTTGTTATACCCCATGTGACCAGCCATTGGGTTGTAATGAGGCACCTGGAAAACCACCATGGTTCTTTTTGGCACCAACAGCTGGTTGATTATTCTCCAGTTTGAGTGTCATGACTCACTCTGTACAGCCTGTCTCCAAGCAGTGAAAAGTCTGGATCTGTCTGCACTGCATCAGGGTGTACCCAATGATCAGCTTTTATCACTTGGTCAAAGTATCATCACGAGACTGCTCGAGTGGAAAATCTTCCATGGAGGGAAATTCAGGAGCTTGCAAGGCCTCCTGTGAATGGTGCTTCTGACTCCCCTCCCATCTGCAGGTCACAAACTCCCATCACCACTGAGCACAGCACACATACCACATGTCCCTAACAGTTGTGATCTCACTTCCAATCTGTGCCAAAAATCAGTGTTTGTGCAAGGCAGGAGCTAACCACGGCCTTAATACTATGCTTTTTCTCCTTGTACCTAATTTCCACAACCAGGTATCTGTGAACATCCCTATGCACGCACTTAATTTCTACCCAGGATGCCTCTAACAAACCAAGATCTGATGGATCATAGACTGCTCACAACCCAAATCCACCATTGCCTGATGTTCACCCCCCTTGGATCCTTACTGGAATGCTGTGTGTCCCTCCTGAACTGGAGGAGAGTGGTGATGGGAAAGCAACCCAGACCACCTGCCCAACCTCCATGAGGGGGCACTCACTCCTGAAGTGCCTGGGCTGCCCGCACCTCGAACACTCCCGCCCTGATATCTGAGGTGCCCCCTGTAGGTTGGGAACAGCACCCATACTGGCTATAACCTGAAGTGGAGAGGAAAAGAGTTAGATGGGGGAAAGGGGGAGGGGTAAACAGGTGCATTACCTTAAGTGAAGGACTTCCTGCAGGGTGCTGAGGTAGGTTGGGTGGATGCTGGTGTATGTCCCTCTGATGCCTGCCCTTTAGCTTGCACCGTGACATGAGCCTCAGCATGTCACATGTCCAGGTGACTCCCTCAGCTGCTGAGCACAGGAGAAGGGATGGTCGGCAGGTCCCAGCTCAGTGCTCTGTAGCCGGGGACGGTGGACCTCAGGGAAGTACCGCATCGAGTTCAGCACCGATTTTTTCTCTGAAGCTTCCCCATGAGGAAGCTGGCAGTGCAAGTGCTGCAATCTATCCTCCCTTAGTCAACAAAGGAAGCAGATGCACTGCCCACTCCACTGCTGGCCAGTGACACGCCTCCGTCATCACTTCACACATCAAATCTATAAAAATGAGTTTCAAGAAGTGGTTTAAAAGATGTTACTGAGTCTGCCGGCTTTATGATGATGTGTTCACCCCTGCAGGCTGGAACATCTAAAAGATTGGATCAAAGCTGACAGCCTTCGCAGATGTGAGTACTGAAACACACACACACACACACACACACACACACACACACACATTTACATACAAAGTATATTCTTGCAACTTGGAAAATTTATATTTTTTAGGACCAACAGACGCTGTCTGGATATGCGGCTGTGGCCATGAGTCAAAGATCTAATAAAATTGAATTTATCGTAATCTGTTGAGGTGAGTCTCAGTAAATGAGGATTTCTGATGTGTGCTGTGTGTCTTCTCCCCATCAGATGCCCGTCATCTCACACTGGATCCAAACACAGTGCACAGAAACCTACGTCTGTCTGAGGACAACAGAAAGGTCACCAGGGTGTCTGAGCAGCAGTCGTATCCTGATCATCCAGACAGATTTGACCAGAAGCCTCAGGTTCTGTGTAGAGAAGGTCTGACTGGGCGATGTTACTGGGAGGTCCAGTGGAGCGGAGTGGTCAATATAGCAGTGACTTACAGAGGAATCAGAAGAAGTGGAGCTGACTCTCTGCTTGGAAACAACGAGCAGTCCTGGAGTCTGAGGTGCTTTGATGACAGATACTCTGCCAGACACAACAGGAAGTCCACCAACATCTCTGTCCATTCTCATGGATCTAACAGAGTAGCAGTGTATCTGGACTGCTCTGCTGGAACTCTGTCCTTCTACAGAGTCTCTTCTGACAGACTGAGACTCCTCCACACCTTCAGCTGCACCTTCACTGAGCCTCTCTACCCTGGATTGGGGTTCTGGTTTCCTGGGTCTCGTGTGGTTCTGCTGACAGTTTCATGAGAAAAAAAAACATTGAAATGATTGTAGGACAGAGTCCTAGCTTGTAATCATTTGGAAAGTTTTGTAAAAATACTTTGTACTTTTTATCAAAGATGGCAGTAGGAGTGGATGTGCGTGTAGCTCCATGCCATGGGTCTGTCTTGCTGAAAGTCTACACTATTCTCTGAATCACGAAAACAGTTCAGCCTAAAAATTCAATTACTGCACCATCTGAGGACTAATTAACCACACCAAACCTATGAAGGTGTGTTGTCTTGCTGGTCAGTGTTTGGAACTTAACTGTGTGTCATAGAATCACAATCAGAATCAAGAGCAAATTTTCTGAAATTCAGGATGGACTATATGGAGAATAAAAAACTGCCAGTCTAATCTGCTGATTGTCAATATCCCTGACGGCGCGGAAGGAAGGGACATGGTCGCATTTGCCATCCAACTATATTTATGTGTGTGTGTGTGTGTGTGTGTGTGTGTGTGTGTGTATGTGTGTGTGTGTAAAAAAAATTCCCCACTTTCCCTGTTGGGCAGTCTTGTGTCTCTTTCAAGCTGGGTTCCTCTCCCAGACGCCTGGGTTCCTGGGTTCCTGAGGGTTCCTGGGTTCCTGAGGGTTCTGTGCAGTACCTCAGCTCTTGATGTCAGATGTTGTTGATCTGCTGGAGTCGCTCTCCCAGTTTGAGCTCCCATCACCACCAGCGGCTCCACTGCTGCCTTCACTGGCCACGTCTCCTCCAGCTCCTCTCTCAGCTCCTGCTGTTCTTCCAGCTCCTCGTCCTCCTTCTTCCTGATGTTGCTGTGGCTCAGGATCGCTGCATCTCCCTGCTGCCTCCTTCTGCTGTTTGTGGACCAGCTCCATGTCTGCTGGATCAGCCACCAGCTGATCCGTCTGCATCGGGATGTCCCACAGGATCTGGACGTCCCACAGGATCTGGGCTCTGTGGTTCTCCACCAGCTTTGGAGGTGTCTTCCATGTCGGCCCTGGGACGTCCGGCCTTGGTTCAGTGCAGATGTTCCTGTTCACTCTGCCGGCCTCTTGGTTATGGAGCTCCATGTCTGCTGGAGCTGCCAGCACGGCGCCCCCTGCTGTGATGTGCTGTACTGTGTCGGGGGCCCCTCTGCACAGCCGGCCCCGGGGCCCCTGCCTGCTCTGGTGGAGCCCGGCCCCTGTGGATCTGCTGCTGAGGGCCGTGATCAGAGCCTCTGTGCCTTTTCCAGCCTCTGGGATGTTTTCTCCATATCAGCCACGTCTGCTGTCTATCGCTGGTCCACACCATGCAGGGGCTGCTCCCTCCATGATGCTGCCTCCTCCTCCTCCTCCTCCTCCTCCTCCTCCTCCTCCTCATTGGGCTCCTGCTGCCTGAGGTCTTCACTCAGCAGCTCCTCACTGGGGGCCATCTTCATCCTGGATGGTGGCTCTGACCCTCACAGTCCTCGGCCTCCTTCCTCTCAGTGTTCAGCCTCAAGCTACTGGACTTGGGCTGAAACCCTCCAGGATGTTATACCAGCAGGGTGTCTGATCACTGGCAGGGCGTAGGTGTTGACGGCTTGGATCTTGTTTTGTCCAATCAGCTGGCTCCTCATGGTTTCCATTTGCCTGTGGGATTCCAAGGTATTTGTAGCTGGTAGTTCAAGCCCTTCAGTTGTGACCACCTTGTGTGTGTGTGTATATATATACATAAATACATACATATATATATATATATATATATATATATATATATACAGAGCATTCAGAAAATATTCAGACCCCCTTCACTTTTTTCACTTTTGTTACGTAGCAGCCTGATGCTACAATCTTTTAAATTCATTTTTTGTCATTAATCTGCACTCAGTGCCCCATAATGACAAAGTGAAAACTGAATTTTAGAAATTTTTGCAAATTTGTGATGAAGGAAAAACTAAATATTTATTTGTGAGATTTATCTTGTAGATAAACAGCGAACAGACAAATTCATTTGTCTTGTTAATGTTTACATATGCAGATATCAATGCTGATTGGAGCCCCTCTTCTATTTCTGCCGATTTTATTGTCTGTATGTATTTATTATTAAACATGATGTTTATATATGCAAATAAAAAAATATGGTTAAATTAATAAATACATAAGTAAATACATTGTGTGTATATTTGTGTGTTGACTTGAAGCTCCATGTTAGATTCAAA
Source organism: Myripristis murdjan (assembly GCF_902150065.1). Classification (NCBI taxonomy): domain Eukaryota; kingdom Metazoa; phylum Chordata; class Actinopteri; order Holocentriformes; family Holocentridae; genus Myripristis; species Myripristis murdjan. Next base: position 456,502 of record NC_043999.1, on the reverse strand, counting down.
TCAGCTGAATCTGCTGATATCAGTATGTATAATGCATCATTAAATGGCACAAAATAATCAACATCTGTACCACTGTCAAAAAAACAGTTACTGAACTCAGTAAAACTCTACTGATATGAAAGTAAATTAAAATTAATGATGAAATATCACTAATAATAATAAATATCACATCTAAATTATAAACAACATATGCAATGCAATAAATATTAATCCAAAAAGAAACAGAATCTTCTACAGAATTGATTCCTTTGCTGTTCTACAGAATGATTGAATGAATGAATGAATATTTGATTTTTGTGCCTGATCATTTAGATGATCCATCCCTCCTGGGATTATTCAGACACATTAAATAATAACAACATAACTTACATGACTTTACGGTGCGTTAACCCATTGTCACTTCACAGTATTGATAAGGGGTGTGTGTGTGTGTGTGTGTGTGTGTGTGTGTTTGAGAAATGATCAGTGCTTTCAGCTCCATCTTGTGGTCAATATGAGTAAAACACTGTTGGCTGTGAGGAGGGACTCAGGAACAGGTGGGATGTGTTTGACCTGAAAGCAGGCCTCAGTGACAGCAACGCATTTCTTTTGAAAGTGTGAAGGTAAAACATGAAATCAGAACATACTGGGAGTACTGGTCTGGAACTGGAACCCCTCATCAGCTTCTGCTCGTACAAAAACTAACAAGTTCATGTGAAAATAAAAAGATCAGTGATGCTGGATCGACGTCAGATTTTTTAAAATGTGTTCAGACGCCTTTCACAAGCAGTACCTGCCGGCCAAGACGTCCCAGAGGGAATCACAAGCCCATAAACAATAAACACAGACACAAACAAACAAACAAACAAACAAACAAACAAAATACAGATTTAACAACATAAACAATGTGAATATAGAAGAAATCCTGCCAGGCTGGAACAACAACAACAACAACAACAACAACAACAACAACAACGACGCTGATGACGATGATGACGATGCTGATGCTGATGATGATGATGAAGATGACGATGATGCTGATGATGAAGAGGACGATGACGACAATGATGGTGATGATGATAATGATGATGATGGTGATGATGATGGTGATGGTGATGGTGATGGTGTGTGTTGTGGTGTAACTGGTTTGACGTGTGTGAGTGTGTGTTGGACTGGATCTGTTTACTGTCACACTGATATTAGTTATTATTAGACAGAAATACAGGGTGTCACATTCAGCTGTGGAGGACATGTAATCCTACACACACACACACACACACACACACACACACACACACACACAAATCAGTGCACACACATTGTGCAGATGTCTCTTCAAATGAGCTTGTTATTTACTCTGAATGTTGTTGTACTAACCATGGATTCTGTTATTAGTATTATCATTATTATCATTATTGAAACACCATACAATACAAAATATATCAATTAAATTAAAATTAAAATGTAAAAAAAAAAGCTAAAATAACAAAAAAACTAGTTATAATGATTAAAATAATATATTTAAAAGGTCAGACCAGTGGTGCTATTACTACTAATACTACTACTAATACTGCTACTACTACTACTACTACTGCTACTATTGCTACTTAAGGTGACCAGATTTCTCAAATGAAACACATTTCCAGCTTTGAGGTAAAAAAAAAAAAATGTTATAATGATGAAATAAAGAAACGGGGACAATTCATTTGCCACCCCTTCTGATTTTCACTCTTCATCTCCTTCCTCTTTCTACTGTACTTCCCAGATATGTGAGCTATGATATGATATGTAAAATCCGTCTCCTGTTTTTTTTTTTTTTTTTTACTGAAAGCAGTGAGTGGGCAATCGTCAGCATGTCTACAATCACTTCCACTGTCGGACCTCATGGCTAGGACCCTTAGCGGCCATAACTATGCCTGATGGAAATTAGGTTTGGTGACAATAATACAAGCCAAGCCAAGCCAAAAAAAAAAAAAAAAAGGCATGGCGAGCACGCTCTGCTCACTTGGGCTTCCTGCGTGAAATGAGACGTACCATCCATACTAGCATGCTTAAATCAGGGACATTTCAGGGGACAGTTTTTGCAGAGAACAGGTCATCCCATACTGCTACTACTACTGCTACTACTACTGCTACTACTGCAACTAGTACTGCTACTACTACTGCTACTACTGCAACTACTGCTACTAGTACTGCTACTGCTAATAATAATAACAGTAATGATTACAGAAACCGGTATGTCACTAAGTGGTTTAAGACAGTGGCGCCCCCTAGTGCTGCCAATCAGAATCAGAATCAGAATCAAAAACACTTTATTGATCCCCGAGGGGAAACTGGGTCGTGCAAGCACAACTCCTCCTCTTCTTCTTCTTCTTCTTCTTCTTCTTCTTCTTCCTCTCAGTAGTAGAAGGAGTGGCAATCACGTTACCCTGCTAACGTTCCCCTGCTAGCTTCAGCACAGCCAGCGGCTTTCACTGCCACTCTAATAAACGTGTCCACCGTCTTCACTGAGGTTTTGTCTAATAATAACTAATACTTCCTAACGTTAGCTGTTGGAGCTAACAGGTGATCTAATCTGTAGTTTTACCTTGAGATGCGAGCCGACGTCCCTCTGGAGCGTCTCCCTCCTCGTCTGTGACGTCAGAGCCGTGTGATCTAAACATGTCTGTCAGCGTGTTCCCGCCACGCACACGCAAACCGTGAAGGTCAGAGATGCTTCAGAGACGGAGACTCACCACCAGGAATGTCTCACCGCCTCATCTGATACTGTGATAATTAATGGAGAGAGAGAGAGAGAGAGAGAGAGAGAGAGAGAGAGAGAGAGAGACTTTCATGCCCCAAAAAACTCCACACAGCTTCAGATCCCCAATAAAACCTGTCTAAAAATATAATAAAGTGTCACTGCAGCCGGTGTTTGATATGGCAGAGACGCATGGAGACTCGGCCACAGAAAAACCCCTCTAAGCCGAGAGGAGATGGTCTCATCCACATATTTAGATTTTCTTTTCTCTAACTTTTTACTAATGTCTTGCTTTTTATTTATTTATTTATTTATTTTTTACTAATTTCTAACATCAGACCCTCATTCAGCTGATCACTCACTGACCTCACCTGTGAATGGACCATTTGACTCATGACTGACATGGTCAGTTTTTGTAAACTTTTTTCTCCAGCTAATCTTCTTGTAATTTTCTTGTTTTCCTGTTTTCCTCAGTTCTGGGCAGGCTCTCTGTCACTTTTGCCCGTAGGCTTGAAACCTTTTCTCCCTGAGATCAGGTGAGTCTGCTCAGGGTCTGTCGAGGGTTCGAATCTGAGTCCAGCCCATTTGCTGCGTGTCATCCCCTTTCCTGTCTCTCTCTCTACTGACACTATCAAATAAAGAAATAAATGGGAAAAAAAAAAATTAAAATAGACTCTAAAGCTAACAATGGAGGGAAGCCTCTCTGCTGTCAGCGACTCGTTGCCGCCCGTCTCATCGCCAACACAGTTTTGTTCATGTTGCATCTACAGGTTGATGTTGCCAAGTGTCGCTTAAATTAATTTAAGCTTTATTGATATGACTTTTGGATTTAAAAAAAAAAAACATGCTGCCAGAGCACATATTCTCATATCATAAGACTCCCTCCCACGGCCTCAACAGGATGTGGCGGCTGCAGTCCGTTTGCATGGCTTCATCCTCTCATGTGGATAAGAAGGTCAGAATAATCAGAGCGGCTCCTAACTGTGTGGCTGAGAGAATGGAGGGGCGGCATGAAAAAACAAAAAGCAGCCAGCAGGTTTACTGAAGATGTGTGACGCCTGTTTCAGACATGTTGTGGGTGTCAGCTCTGCTCTCGGCCGGAAACTCAACTGAGTTTCTGTTGTCCAGGTGAAAGTGGAGATGGAGGCAGAGAGGCAGACCCTGGCTCCGCCTCCGCCTCCGCCTGGCTCCGCCTCCACCTCCGCCTGGCTCCGCCTCCACCTCCGCCTGGCTCCGCCTCTCTCCGGTGTTTCCATCACAGGTTCCAGACGTCAAAAACAGCAAAAAATTTAAATTCATGAAATGAACCACAGATAGCTGCTCACTCGTTTTTCTTAGGTAAAAAGATGTATGTGTGTTTATTGTGTGAGCAGAGCCGCTCGGCAGGTCTCAGCCGGACAGCCTGGCTGCTGATTGGCTGCTGATTGGCTGCTTTGGTGATGAAGCCACTCGGTGAATGTGAAGCGGACTCTGCTCCAGCCGCTCACTTAAAGACTGTTTCTAAACCACAGAGGAAACACACTGACTGGCAGCAGCAACTGGCAGAGTGTGTGTGTGTGTGTGTGTGTGTGTGTGTGTGTGTTGGGGGTTGGTCTAAGGTGAGATCCAGTTGTCTGTCAGCACTCGTCCTCAAATAGATTGCTCTCTCTCTCTCTCTCCCTCTCTCTCTCCAAACACACTTATCTCGACCGCATTTCTTCTCTCACAGACTCAGAGAGACAGCCAAGAGGAAGACAGGCAGTCAGGCAGACAGGCAGTCAGACAGGCAGACAGGCAGTCAAAACTGTTTTACAGGCCAATAAGTCAGCTAGTAAAGCAATCAGCCATTAACAAGTCAGCGCAGCAGTAAAGCCAGCAGCAGGGAGTCTGAGGAGCAGCTGCTCTGGGAGGAGACCCGATGCTCCACCTGGACCAGCTGGACTCAGCCAGAACCTTCTGCCAACACCTGACGGCCCCACGGATCCACTCCCCCACCTGGAGACGAATGAACCCCGACCACGATCAACCAGGACCCTGTCAGAGTTCTGATTGGACAGTAGAGATTCATTTGGACAGTAGAACTCTGTATGGAAAGTAGAGCTCCATGTGGACAGTAGAACTCTGCCTGTACAGCAGAATTACACGCGGACAGTAGAACTCTGTCTGGAGGGCGGGGTTCCATGTGGAGATCAGATTTCTCTCTGGACATTTCACATTCTGTTGGACAGTCGAGCTTCCTTTGGACAGTAGAGCTTCCTTTGGACAGTAGAGCTTCCTTTGGACAGTAGAACTCTATACGGACAATAGATTTTGTGTGGACAGTAGATTTTCGTCTGGACAGTTGAACCAAGTGCAGACAGTAGAATTCCACCTGGACGTTGGAGCTCCATGTTGTGATCTGAATTCTCTCCGGACATCGAGATTCTGTCGGGACGCCTGAACCCCCTGTGGACAGCAGAGTTTCATTTTGGAAGTAGAATTCTGTACAGAGGGCAGTATTCCATGTGGACAGTAAAATTCAGTCTGGACACTGGAGTTTCACGTTGAGAACAGATTTTTCTTTGGACATTAAAAACCTCTAGAGTTTCATCTGGACATCTGGATTCTGTCTGGACAGTAGAATCCTCGTAAAGAAAGAAAAAGGAGGAGGAGGAGGAGGCTGGTAGTGAGTCAAACGAGGCGTGGGCGGCGGGGGGGGATGGGAGGTTCAGTGTGCAGGGAGGAGGCGTCTGAGGAGAAGAGGAGGCGCTCGGCGAGGAGCAGCGAGGCCAGCGAGGCCAGCCTGACGTCGGCGGACAGGATCCGCCGCTGCACCGTCCGCCAGTTCGGCTACAACGTGCTGAGCCTGGCCCGCCGCGGCCTCAAGGTACCGGCTGCACCCCGCACAGCAGATTACACACATTAATCTGACTCTGGATTACAGATTAAACTGTTCCCTTCTTCCTCTTCTGCTTCTCCTTCTTCTTCTTCTGCAACAACTACTTTTCCCTGTTCTGCTTATTTCTTCTTCTTCTACTTCTTTTTCCCACAGTGAGGACCTCACTACTCACTCACTCACTCTCTCACTCATTCATTCACTCACTCACTCATTCACTCATTCATTCACTCACTCACTCACTCACTCTTCCACTCTGTCACTCAGTATGCGCTGTGGCTCTGTAATGATTTGATTTGATTTGATTAATTTATTAGTGTGTCATGCACACAGGTGCCCAGCCCATAAAGGCTTACAGGACACAACCACATAGAAAAACAAACAAGTTAGAGTCATCACACGTCAAAAATCAAATATCCTGAAAAACACACCTAGCAAACAGGTAATAAGGTCATACAAATAATTCTTTTTTTCTTATTGACCATGCATTTTTTATAAACCTTGCTAAAGCAAATACATCCTTCCTGAATAACCATTCTAGTTTACTTTCATCACTTAGCCAAAACAACTCAGGTTTAACATACTGCACTTTTTGAAAAAGAGACTGCCTCTCTTCATTATCCAGAGGACGATGGAACACAAAATGCATTTCATCTTCTGTCACCTTTAAATTACATCATGAACAAGTTCTCTCTTCCTCTGGAATGGAGTTGAATCTACCCGTTTCTAAGGCCAGGGGGAGAATCCCAGCCCTCACCTGGGCACACAGGCACCTTTTACCTCTGTCCAGGGAAAGGGTTCCATATGGTTCTGGGCAGTAAACATTTTTTAGTTGGCAGTAAGTTCTGAGCTTTGGTTTAAACCATATGTCATTAGCCCATTTTTCTTTGTATGCCAGGAATAACTTATGCACTTAACTTATGTATGTTGTTTCCTGTTGTTCTTTTTCATCTTCTTCTACTACTTGTCTTCCTGATTCTTCTTCTTCTTCTTCTTCTTCTTCTTCCATTACTTCTTCTTTCCTATGGTTCTTCTTCTGCAAACTGAACCGAAAACAATTGAAAACATTTTAAAAATGGTCCTGAGTCATTATTCCATCTGTGTAATCACTGCAGACCGTCGTCTTGTATTGAATAAGCTCATTAGAACAAACAGAGACATGCAGTGCAGTCTGAGGTCTTCTACCTGAAGCTCCTCCCTCACCTGTGGACCCTCCAAACCTCCTGCCCTTCATCAGATGCTTTTTCCTCAATTCCATGTGTATGCAAAGGGAAAAGTCAAAGATTATCCTCTTCTTCTTCTTCTTCTTCTTCTTCTTCTTCTTCTTCTTCTTCTTCTTCTTCTTCTTCTCCTTCAGGAGGTTCCAGGGGAACTCTGGGAGCTGCTGGAGTTGGAGAAGCTGAATTTGTCTCTGAACAGCCTCAAAGTCCTTCCTCCTCAGCTGGCTCTGCTGTCCAACCTGGTGGTCCTCAACCTCTGGGGCAACCAGGTACCCCACCGTGTGTGTGTGTGTGTGTGTGTGTGTGTGTGTGTGTGTGTGTGTGTGTGTGTGTGTGTGTGTGTGTGTGCATGTTGTTTCTTTACTCTCTTACTCTCTTCACATGGACCTTCACTCCAGAGACCTGGCATCCAGTTCCACCTCAAGCAATTTTATTGATTACTGATTATTTATTAAGCACATTGTATTTGAACATTGTCCTTAACAAATGACTTCAATTCAACTCAGTGAGGAGAAGATCAGGTGAGAGCCACTGAATTACAGGCAAGCCAAGATTACCTGTCCTGACACTTCAGCAGCAACACTTCAGAGTGTTGTACATAAAACCTAAAATTAACATAACTCTAAAATAATAAAATAGCAGCATGATTATTATTATTATTATTATTGTTGTTGTTGTTGTTGTTGTTGTTGTTGTTATTAGCAGCAGCAGTAATAGTAGTAGCAGTATTATCATTATTGTGTTATTGTTGCTGGGTTTATGTATAGTGTGTGTGTGTGTGTGTGTGTGTGTGTGTGTGTGTGTGCGTGTGTGTGTGTGTGTGTGTGTGTGTTGCAGCTGAGCAGCCTGCCAGCAGAGATCGGCCAGCTGAGTCGGCTCAGGGTTTTGTTCGCCTACAGAAACAGACTGAGTGAAGTTCCTGAGGAGCTGGGAGCCTGCACACAGCTGGAGGTACACCTGGTGTCACCTGCATGTCACACCTGCTGCATGTCACACCTGCTGTCACCTGCATGTCACACCTGCTGCATGTCACACCTGCTGTCACCTGCATGTCACACCTGCTGCATGTTACACCTGCTGCATGTCACCTGCTTCATGTCACTCCTGCTGCATGTCACACCTGCTGCATGTCACACCTGCTGTCACCTGCTGTCACCTGCTGTCACCTGCCGTCACCTGCTGCATGTCACCTGCTGCATGTCACACCTGCTGCATGTCACCTGCTGCATGTCACACCTGCTGTCACCTGCTGCATGTCACACCTGCTGTCACCTGCCGTCACCTGCCGTCACCTGCATGTCACACCTGCTGCATGTCACATGCTGCATGTCACACCTGCTGCTTGTCACACCTGCTGCATGTCACACCTGCTGCATGTCACACCTGCTGCATGTCACACCTGCTGCATGTCACTTGCTGTGTGTCACACCTGCTGCATGTCACACCTGCTGCATGTCACTTGCTGTATGTCACACCTGCTGCATGTCACACCTGCTGCATGTCACACCGGTTGCATGTCACACCTGCTGCATGTCACCTGCTGTATGTCACACCTGCTGTAACCTGCTGCATGTCACACCTGCTGCATGTCACACCTGCTGCATGTCACACCTGCTGCATGTCACACCTGCTGCATGTCACACCTGCTGCATGTCACACCTGCTGCATGTCACACCTGCTGCATGTCACACCTGCTGCATGTCACACCTGCTGCATGTCACACCTGCTGCATGTCACACCTGCTGCATGTCACCTGCTGTATGTCACACCTGCTGTAACCTGCTGCATGTCACACCTGCTGCATGTCACACCTGCTGCATGTTACCTGCCGTCACCTGCCGTCACCTGCATGTCACACCTGCTGCATGTCTCCTGCCGTCACCTGCATGTCACCTGCTGCATGTCACCTGCTGCATGTCACACCTGCTGCATGTCTCACCTGCTGCATGTCACCTGCCGTCACCTGCATGTCACCTGCTGCATGTCACACCTGCTGCATGTCACCTGCCGTCACCTGCATGTCACACCTGCTGCATGTCACACCTGCTGCATGTTACACCTGCTGCATGTCACACCTGCTGCATGTCACCTGCTGCATGTCACACCTGCTGTCATCTGCTGTCACCTGCCGTCACCTGCTGCATGTCACATCTGCTGCATGTCACCTGTCGTCACGTGCCGTCACCTGCATGTCACACCTGCTGCATGTCACACCTGCTGCATGTCACTTACTGTATGTCACACCTGCTGCATGTCACACCTGTTGCATGTCATACCCGCTGCATGTCATACCCGCTGCATGTCACACCTGCTGCATGTCACACCTGCTGCATGTCACACCTGCTGCATGTCACACCTGTTGCATGTCATACCCGCTGCATGTCATACCCGCTGCATGTCACACCTGCTGCATGTCACACCTGCTGCATGTCACACCTGCTGCTTGTCACACCTGCTGCATGTCACCTGCTGCTTGTCACACCTGCTGCATGTCACACCTGCTGCATGTCACTTGCTGTATGTCACACCTGCTGCATGTCACACCTGCTGCATGTCACACCGGTTGCATGTCACACCTGCTGCATGTCACCTGCTGTATGTCACACCTGCTTTCACCTGCTGCATGTCACACCTGCTGCATGTCACACCTGCTGCATGTTACCTGCCGTCACCTGCCGTCACCTGCATGTCACACCTGCTGCATGTCACCTGCCGTCACCTGCATGTCACCTGCTGCATGTCACACCTGCTGCATGTCACACCTGCTGCATGTCACACCTGCTGCATGTCACCTGCCGTCACCTGCATGTCACCTGCTGCATGTCACCTGCTGCATGTCACACCTGCTGCATGTCACCTGCCGTCACCTGCATGTCACACCTGCTGCATGTTACACCTGCTGCATGTCACCTGCTGCTTGTCACACCTGCTGCATGTCACACCTGCTGTCACCTGCCGTCACCTGCTGCATGTCACATCTGCTGCATGTCACCTGCCGTCACCTGCCGTCACCTGCATGTCACACCTACTGCATGTCACACCTGCTGCATGTCACTTACTGTATGTCACACCTGCTGCATGTCACACCTGTTGCATGTCATACCCGCTGCATGTCACACCTGCTGCATGTCACACCTGCTGCATGTCACATGCTGCATGTCACACCTGCTGCATGTCACCTGCTGCTTGTCACACCTGCTGCATATTACACCTGCTGCATGTCACCTGCTGCATGTCACACCTGCTGCATGTCACCTTCTGCATGTTACACCTGCTGCATGTCACCTGCTGCATGTCACAGCTGCTGCATGTCACCTTCTGCATGTTACACCTGCTGCATGTCACCTGCTGTGTCTCACACCTGCACATGGAATAAAGCAGTCACACAACAGGAAGGTATATTAAGTGAAACAAGTTTCTGCAGGTGATAAATTGCACCAACATCACAAACACTGCTGCTGACAGTGAGGAGAGTGAGTGTGTTTTCCCTCGTGTCTCTGTGCCAGGTGTTGAGTTTAGCCAACAACCAGCTGAGCACGCTGCCCGCCTCCCTGTCCAACCTGACCCGCCTGAGGAAGCTCAACCTCAGCCACAACCACATCTGCCACCTCCCCGGCTGCGTCTACAACATGAAGGCTCTGGTACTGTCGCTCACCTGGCCCTAACCCTAACCCTAACCCTAACCTGCTGCCTGTTTACCTCTTTTACACCACTTTAGCTTTTTAGGGGTTTAAATGCTGATGCTTCTCCACAAAGACAAAAAAAAGGCCAACCCCTGTCATCACATTCAGGTTAAAAGGAGAATTAGGAGAAAAGGTGCACCTGCCGTGTGGTGCAACACAGGTGAGAGACAGAATAGTCTTTTTTTTTTTTTTTTTTAATAGGAAGGTTCTTAAATGAGAGAAATGAGCTGGAGCTCTGTCAGCGGCGGCCGTGATCACAGCTCTAAACCACAAGGAAAGGAGCTTCAGTGCTTCCTTTCCTGTGTCCTTCCCTGTCTCCTTCAGCAGAAGACACACTGGAGCCTTTACCAAAGGACAGCAGGTCACGCTGTCCCACAGCAACATTTAAAGTGACTTTTGCTCTCCAGGGACTTTTGTTTGTTAGATGAAGTGCAGCCTGTGTATCATTCTTTAAAAAAAAAAAACATTGTAGTTTACAAAAGGCACCTGAACTTCTTAAATAATTTCAGTGTGATGCTTCATGATACTACAATTCCCATGAGCCCTCACTGCACACTGAGAACGAAGGTAAACAGCCGCCTGAACCTCCACAGCACAGTTCAAACTGCAGCCTGTAAGACCTGCAGTCCTGATCAGTGAGCCAGCAGGGGGAGACACTTCCTGTCCGGGGAAAGAAAAGTACAAAGGTGACGAGCAGAAGTGTTCAGTCAGTCAGTTCCCTGTCTGTCCCCCCAGGTGTTCCTCCACCTGGCCTGCAATCGTCTGGAGAACCTGGCGGAGAACATCCAGGCTCTGGTGGAGCTCAAGATCCTCATCGTGGAGGGAAACAGCCTCCACTCCCTGCCCAAGGCTCTGTGCTGCCTCACCAGGTAGCCCCGCCCACCTACACCCAACGCATTACACCTCCCACCTACAATCAGAAAACCCCGCCCACCCACATCCAGTCACAGCCACCAGGTGTAAAATCCAGGACACGTTGACAAGCCTGGGTCCTGCCCTGCCTGCCCACCTGCCTCACTCCAATGCCCACCTGCCTGACTTGCCCCGCCCACCTGCCTGGCTTGCCCCGCCCACCTGTCTCACTCCAACGTCCACCTGCCTGGCTTGCCCCGCCCATCCGCCTGACTTGCCCCGCCCACCTGCCTCACTCCAACGCCCACCTGCCTGGCTTGCCCCGCCCACCTGCCTGGCTTGCCCCGCCCACCTGCCTCACTCGCCCCCCCCTTGCTTCTCTCCACACAGCAGATTAATTGAGGCTCGATGATGTAAAAAGCCCTTAACCCCGCCCACATCCAGCCACTAGATAACCCCGCCCACTTACACCCAACTGGTAACCCCGCCTCACCTCAGGTAACAGGTAAACTAGGTAACAGGTAACAGGTAACCTAGGTAACGGGGCAGTTTGTGCTTGTGAAACATTGTGAAATGTAACTCGACTGTCTCTTCTCTTCCAGGCTGGAGCTGCTCAACCTGGACTTTAATGACATCAAGGACGTCCCGCAGGTAAGAGCGCCCCCATGTGGGCACTCAGGAGAACTGCAGGGGTTTCATTCAAAACAAATTAAAGCAATTTTTTTTTTATTGCACATTTCATGAATGCAGTGTGCTTCCTGAGGGAGAAGATGAAAATTAAACTAAAAAGCAAAAATTCCAAGGTAAAAAGTAAATAAATAAAATAAGAAGGAATAATATACTGATGTTCATGGAGTTAACAAGTAAAAGCAACTAAAATGAAAACAGATCTAAAATAAATTGAAATGTAGACAAAATGCCACGTTTTCAAGAGGAGTGAGACTGAGACGAACTGTTCTGAGGGGAAGTCAAGGTGACATGAGTGTGTTTGAGTGAGCGCGACGCTTTTAAAGCTCCTGAGCCACTTTAAAATATTTAACCCTCAGGTCGTATCCGACCCCAGACGTTTCCTTTGATTATATTTTAAAGGTTATTTCTTTGATTCTTCCGGTGTTTCTTTGTCTGGACGGGACGGGGCGTCTCAGGGTCACAAACCACCCGACAAAAGCAAATTCCACCTCTGTGATCGAATGGAGCTTCATAAGAATCCCAGTTCCTCTAGGGACAAAATATCAGGTGACACACACCCACAGAGAGGGGAGGTGTGTGTGTGTGTGTGTGTGTGTGTGTGTGTGTGTGTGTGTGTGTATATCTGTGAAGCTGTTGCTGCTTTTTTCCAATTTCAAAATATAAATGAAACTGAGATTTTTGTTTATTAGAACTAAATTATGACCAAATCAGAATCAGAAACTCTTTTTTGATCTCTGAGGGGAAACTGGCTCAGAGGAAATCGCTCAAATTCTCAAGAGAAGAATTAAACAGAAATATGGGAAAGAAGAATAGAGGAAAGAAGAGGATGAAATTAGATAGAAATTGAAAAAGAAACAAGAAATAAAGTATGTGTGCCTTAGGAATTTATAGGAAAAAAAAGTATGAGCATTATGTGCATGAAGTCTAAATATGTGGGTTAATCATAACCCTAATAAATATGATGTCATTGCCATGATACTGCAATTTTTTAGTTGAAAAAAGAATGAATGGCACTTCATCTAACAAAGAAGCCCTGTGGGACTGTCCTCTGCTGAAGCAGACAGGGAAGGAGGCAGGAAAGGAGACAGGGAAGGAGACAGGAAAGGAAGCACTGAAGCTCCTCTCCTGGTGGTTTAGAGAGCCGGAGCAGCTCCTGAGGCTCCACTCACGTCTTTACTAAATCCATCAGGTTCTAGAGGAAATCTCTTCAGTTTGGCTCCGTCAGGGGGTTTGGTTCTCCTCAGTGAAGAGCTCTGATGTTTTATTCCACAAAAGGTTTTTTAACCTTTTTGAACAAACAGTTTGAGTCATTTTTTTCTTTAAAACAAAAAGTCAAAAACGATATAAAACAAAACAAACAATGAAAACAATAACCTTGGTGTGTGTGTGTGTGTGTGTGTGTGTGTGTGTGTGTGTGTGTGTGCAGGAGATGCACCAGCTGTCCCGGCTGGAGAAGCTGGCCTGCCACCCGCTGGACAAAGGCCTGCACATCGTCCACAACCCGCTGCTGAAGCCCGTCAAGGAGGTGCTGGAGGGCGGCCTGAGCGCGCTCTACAGCTACCTGAGGGCTGTGTGAGGGCGTGTGTGTGTGTGTGTGTGAGGGTGTGTGTGTGTGAGAGGGTGTGTGTGTGTGTGGAGGCAGGTGATGTAACGTCTACATGTGTAAACTTCATGTTTACTGTTTTCCTGCTTTGGACCCTGA
>NC_043999.1:432782-437782 GCF_902150065.1 Myripristis murdjan | reverse complement strand
ATGCTTTGACTTGTAAAAACAGACGCACACACACACACACACACACACACACACACACACACACACACACATTTGTAGATGTTGAAAGGTTAAAGGATTATTGATGGCGTCAATAAAACTGAATAAAAAACAGAATATATAAACAGAAATAAGCATTCAGTCACATCTGTACATAATGTGGACACACGGGTTTGTGTGTGTGTGTGTGTGTGTGTGTGTGTGTGTGTGTGTGTGTTCTAAAAAGCTGAAAAACGTTGGAAAGATTTATATTTTTACGTTGTGACGACACTGGTGCTTTATTGTTTTCACACAAGTGGCGCAAATATGAATTGTGTGTGTGTGTGTGTGTGTGTGTGTGTGTGTGTGTTGCTGCGGGTTAATGTGTCGTGTTTCTGGCTGCTTGATGTTTTTGTAGAACAGAACACGGGTCAGAGCAGCTCTTTGTGCTCTGATGCAGCTCAGAGAGAACTCACTGATTAAAGAATAATAAATAACAAATAATAATAATTAAATAATAATAATAATAATAACAACAACAATAATAACAATAATTTAAGGCAGCGTTTCGATGATGTTCTCTGTGGCTCTGAACACGGCGAAGCGCTGAGGTTCCACACAGAAACACCACAGAGGGTTCCTGCAGGTTCAGGGAGGACCAGCCTGACTGGGTTTAGTTTGTTCTGTTTGTTTGTTTGTTTGTTTGTTTGTTTGTTTGTTTGTTTGTTTGTTTGTTGTTTTTGCCAGCGGGGTCAGTTTGTGCAGCTGGACCTGCTCTAGCTGATCTGGTTCTGACGTCTGAGACAGAAAGTGTTCACACATCAGATCAAATCAGATCAAATCAGATCAAATCAAATCAAATCAAATCAAATCAAATCAAATCAACATGAAAGATGAACAGATGAATGAATGGATGAATGAATGGATGGATGGATGAATGAATGGATGAATGGATGGATGAATGGATGGATGTTGTTGGAACGTCTCTCCTGCTTCATGTCCTCGGTTATTCAACAGCGACTAACAGCCAACAAGGACCAGAATTAATAAGAATAAGAATAATAATATTAACAATAACAATGATAATTATGACAATAGTGATATATAGATAATAGATAATAGTGATATTGATAAGAAGAAGAAAATAATATGAAGAATTGGGCCGGCAACAATGAAAACTGTTATGATAATTATAATGGTATTACTGATAATTTTATTAATAACAGTGATAATAATAATAATAATAATGATAACAATAATGATAATGATAATGATAATAATAGTGATTGACAATAATCGTGCTCAGGTCCAGATGATGATGATGATGATGATGATGATGATGATGATGATGATAATACCTTTATTTGTATAGCACTTTTCAAAACACGCAGTTACAAAGTGCTTCACAATAAAATAACAACATAAAAATAATAAAATAATAAAATAAAATACAATAAATAAATAAAATACAATGATGATGATGATGATGATGATGATGATGATGGTGATGATGTCCAGTCTCTGCTGCAGCTTCGTCTCTCTTTGTTTCTGGATGTTTTCTGCGTATTTTTTCCACCTTTTAATTTTTGTATCAGTTTCTGTGTATCTCTGTGTGTGTGTGTGTGTGTGTGTGTGTGTGTGTGTGTGTGAGTGTGTGTGTGTGTGTGTGTGTGTGTGTGTGTGGTGTGTGTGTGTGTGGTGTGTGTGTGTGTGTGTGTCTGTATTTGTGTGTCCATACAGTTTTCAGTGCAGATCTTTGCCAGTGTTCTCGGTTTGTGTTTTTGACAGATTTGTCCTGTGTGTGTGTGTGTGTGTGTGTGTGTGTGTGTGTGTGTGTTTGTCTGCATGGTTCAGTAATGCTGTTCCTCTGCTGGCCTGATGGTGGCAGCAGGGATCCAACCTGCCTCCACCTGTCTCTCTCTCTCTCTCTCTCTCTCTCTCTCTCTCTCTCTCTCTCTCTCTCTCTCTCTCTCTCTCTCTCTCTTCTGTCTTTCTTTTCTTCTCTCTCTCTCCTCAGATCTCCAGCAGCTTCCTGAATAAAACTGTGACGCAGCGACGACTGAGACAGGCAGGCAGACAGACAGGCAGGCAGACAGACAGGCAGAGAGAGAGAGACAGGCAGGCAGGCAGGCAGAAAGAGACAGACAGGCATACAGACAGGCAGAGAGAGACAGACAGGCAGACAGACAGGCAGGCAGACAGACAGGCAGAGAGAGAGACAGACAGGCATACAGACAGGCAGAGAGAGACAGACAGGCAGACAGACAGGCAGGCAGACAGACAGGCAGAGAGAGAGACAGACAGGCAGACAGATAGGAAGTAAATGCAGCAGGATGTTTTAAATGTAAATTAATTGGCAGCAAAGTAATTAAGAAATGTGTGAAGATGGTTAGGGGTTTGTTTACTGTGTGTGTGTGTGTGTGTACGTGTGTGTACGTGTGTGTGTGTGTGTGTGTGTGAAGTCAGTTTGCAGTAGAAACAGGAAGCAGAGCGACAAACAGCAGACAACACGGCTCGCCGCTGAGCCTCAGACTGTCCAATCACAGACTGCGACATCATGATGATGTCACCGAGCCGGCTGCTGGCTGGGCAGACAGAGCAGGAAGTGTGTGTGTGTGTGTGTGTGTGTGTGTGTGTGGGGCATTGTTTTGAGGCCAGCAGGTCACATCCGTGCTTGCCGCTGCATCATCACACGCAGAACAAGGCGAGGGGGCGGAGTCAGAGGGAGGTGATGTGTAGCAGTGGAGGTGGGCGGGGCTTAGAGGCTGCACCTCTGTGCGGCGCCGCTAGCTAGACTCTGGATTGTCTGCTAGCAGCTGAGCGATGTGGCACCACTGAGGCTGACTGACCGCGGTGAGCTGTCTTTACAAAAGAACAAATAGACAATCTTTGTTTTGGTCTTGAGTCCTCAGTCTAGTCTTTGGTCTTGGTCTTGGTCTTAGTCTTGGTCCTTACTCTGGTCTTGGTCTTGGTCCTTACTCTGGTCTTGGTCTTGGTCTTGGTCTTGACTCTGGTCTTGGTCTTGGTCTTGACTCTGGTCTTGGTCTTGGTCTTGACCCTGGTTTTGGAATTGAGTCTGGTCCTGGTCTAGATTCTGGTCCTGGTCTTGACTTTAGTCTTGTGGCGCTTTTCCACGAGCACCTACTCGGCTCGGCTCGGCTCTACTCTTGTAAGGTGTTCCATCAGGTGGTGGTACCTGGTACCAGGTACTATTTTAGGACCTACTCGGCCGGGGCTCCAAGCCGATATATGACGTAAACGCAGTGCAGGCCACTGATTGGACGCCGTGTAGGCCACTGATTGGACGCCGTGCAGGCCTCTGATTGGACGCCGTGCAGGCCTCTGATTGGACGGAGAGCGACGACACATGAGAGCGACTCCTTGACGAAAACCAAACCCGGCATTAAAAAAAAACAAAAAACGGCAGCAGTAACCGTGCACATTGATCATCACTGAAACTGGCAAAGTCAGAAAATGGCGAGCAAACCGGCACCGCGGTCACATGAAGAGGTGGAGACTTTTCTTTGCTTGGGGGCGGGGCCGCGTTGCTATGACGACTCCACCAACCGTGAGGTGGGACTCAACTGTAACGGAAAACGACCAAAACCAAGTCGAGTCCAGTAGAGCCGAGTAGGTGCTTGTGGAAAGGTGCCATTGGTCTTGAGTCTGGTCTTGGTCTTGACTCTGGTCTTGCTCTTGGTCTTGACCCCAGTCTTGGTCTTGAGTCTAGTCTTGGTCTTGAGTCTAGTCTTGGTCT
The DNA here is from genome assembly GCF_902150065.1 of Myripristis murdjan. Taxonomy (NCBI): domain Eukaryota; kingdom Metazoa; phylum Chordata; class Actinopteri; order Holocentriformes; family Holocentridae; genus Myripristis; species Myripristis murdjan. Next base: position 434,028 of record NC_043999.1, on the reverse strand, counting down.
TGAGTCTGGTCCTGGTCTTGACTCTGGTCTTGGTCTTGTTCTTGACCCCAGTCTTGGTCTTGAGTCTAGTCTTGGTCTTCACTCTGGCCTTGGTCTTGACTCCAGTCTTGGTCTTGAGTCTAGTCTTGGTCTTGAGTCTAGTCTTGGTCTTCACTCTGGTCTTGGTCTTGATCTTGACTCTGGTCTTGGTCTTGGTCTTGACTCCAGTCTTGGTCTTGAGTCTGGTCTTGGTATTGACTCTGGTCTTGGTCTTGACTCCAGTCTTGGTCTTGAGTCTAGTCTTGGTCTTGACTCTGGTCTTGGTCTTGGTCTAAAGTCTAGTCTTTGTTGTTGACTCTGGTCTTGGTCTTGACTCCAGTCTTGATCTTGAGTCTAGTCTTGGTCTTGACTCTGGCTTTGGTCTTGGTCTTGAGTCTAGTCTTGGTCTTGACTCTGGCTTTGGTCTTGGTCTTGAGTCTAGTCTTGGTCTTGACTCTGGTATTGGTCTTGCTCTTTACTCTGGCCTTGGTCTTGGTCTTGAGTCTAGTCTTGGTCTTGACTATGGTCTTGGTCCTTACTCGGGTCTTGGTCTTGGTCTAAAGTCTAGTCTTTGTTGTTGACTCTGGTCTTGGTCTTGACTCCAGTCTTGATCTTGAGTGTAGTCTTGGTCTTGACTCTGGCCTTGGTCTTGGTCTTGAGTCTAGTCTTGGTCTTGACTCTGGCCTTGGTCTTGGTCTTGACTCTGGCCTTGGTCTTGGTCTTGACTCTGGTCTTGGTCTTGGTCTTGACTCTGGGCTTGGTCTTGGTCTTGAGTTTAGTCTTGGTCTTGACTATGGTCTTGGTCTTGGTGCTTACTCGGGTCTTGGTCTTGATCTTGACTCTGGTCTTGGTCTTGAGTCTGGTCCTGGTCTTGACTCTGGTCCTGGTCTTGCAGAATCTCAGGGTGACGATTCACTTTGAATTGAATGGACTTTATTGACAGGAAAGCCCAGAACTCTGACAGACGCGATGTGTTACAAAGCTCTCTGCTGCACATATGGAGGTCTGTGGGGGCGGAGTGTGTGAGTGTGTGTGTGTGTGTGTGTGTGTGTGTGTGTGTAGCCAATGGAGAGTGAAATTAAAATCTCCACGGCCAGGGTCCAAGATGGCCGCCACGCCCTAATAACCATGGTGACAGAGCGAGGCTAATGAGCGGACGGTCGTCAGGGCAACGGCTGTTCGTCTGTCCTCATGACTTTATACATAAAGTTTGAAATGCAGTTCAGTG
>NC_043999.1:427782-430282 GCF_902150065.1 Myripristis murdjan | reverse complement strand
TAAAAAAAATCAAACTGGATCATGTGAAAGGAGTTTGGTCTGTGTTTAAAATCTTAGAGCAGAGGGAAGAAAGGACTTGGCTCTTTGTCAGATTATAACAATCAATAAAAAAGGCAACAGTGAGCAGCAGGTGGACAGGATGAGCTCTGATTGGCTGATCATGGTCCCAGGTGGATTCTCTGCTGAACACCTTCACAGCTGTTTAGGAAGAGAAAAAATATCAAACTGGGGGAGGAGCTGTTTGCACAAAGTCGTTGTTTTTTATTATTTTTTATTTATTTATTTTTTTTAAATACAGGAAATATTCTGTAGGATTTTTTTAAAAGATTTTTTTATTTTTCCATTTTCCATGAAACGGTGAAACGCCTGTGGGCCGACAGAAAACTGTTCAGAGATAAACTTCAAAACAAACTGAAAGAAAATCAGCAGGAAAGAAACAGAAAGAAAAGAGTGGAAGGTGGAAATGTGACTCTGCTGTGTGGAAAACTCACATCAGATCCACCTCAGAGGAAAAGCTGAAGCTCCCGAGCGTCAGTGAACGCATCACAGCCAGTTTACCTTCACACCTCTGCTGATCAATCACTTTTCACCCGGATCAATCAATCGATTTACATCAAACACAACGTCTTTCCTACTCTGTGTGTGTGTGTGTGTGTGTGTGTGTGTGTGTGTGTGTGTGTGTGTGTGTGTGTGTGTGTGTGTGTGTGTGTGTGTGTGAGGGCGATCATATGACTTTGTTCTCAGGCTGTTTTTTAAGCCAATTTAGTCTTTTAGCTGCTACACACACACACTCTCTCTCTCTCTCTCTCTCTCTCTCTCTCTCTGTCTCTCTCACACACACACACACACACACACACACACACACACACACACAGTGTAACCTTTAATAGTGTTAGTGCTCTCAGCAGCGTGTGGTCACATTGAGTCTGTCAGCTCCTGGTGTGTGTGTGTGTGTGTGTGTGTGTGTGTGTGTGTGTGTGTGTGTGTGTGTGTGTGTGTGTGTGTGTGAGTGTGTGTGTGTGTGTGTGTGTGTGTGTGTGTGTGTGTTTTCATCAAGCAGCTCTTGTTTCTTGTGATCGCTCTTATTCTTTGTGTCTCTGCAAGGTCCTTCACACACACACACACTCACACACACTCACACACACACACACACACACACTCACACACACTCACACACACACACACACACACACACACACACTCAGCTCATTATTTCAATCAGTGTGGAGGTGAAGAGGATCTAAGAGATTCTGCAGCAACGAGCTGTAATGAAGAGGAAGATGAACACACACACACACACACACACACAGACACACACACACACGACTGGAGAGAGGGGAGCAGAAAGAAGGAAGGAAACATGAAAATGGACGGAGGGAAAGAAAGAAGGAAGGAAAGAAGAAAGAAAAGAATCACAGAAGGAAGGAAGGAAGGAAAGTAAGAAAGAGGGAAGGAGGGAGGAGGGAGGAGGGGGGAGGAGGAGGGGGGGGAGGGAGGAGTCTTGCTGACGCCGAGGCATCACTGACCGCTCCAGCTGTTGCCGCAGCAACGGGAACCACCCAGTGTTCTCCAAAAAAATTTAAAAACAACAAAAAACAACAAAAAGCAAAAATCAGTCCCCCCCCCCCCCCCCCCCCCCCCCCCCCAACACACACACACACACACACACACACACACACTCCTCCCCCCCGACGAGGAGCAGCAGCCTGGAGAATGAATGAATGAATGAATGAATGAATGTTTTTTAAATGTTCACATTAAATATGAATTTTGAATGTTCCTTCATTTTGTCGTCTCTTCAAAATAAGAGCGCAGTCAGGTCAGCTGCTAGTTATCTCAACCAGCAGGCAGCCCTGAGTGTGTGTGTGTGTGTGTGTGTGTGTGTGTGTGTGTGTGTGTGTGCGTGTGCTCGGTGACTCTGAAGCTGCTTTTCTTTTTACTTTCACTTTTTATATTTAAATTTTTATTTTATTAATTTTTTTATGTTTTGTTTCCTGTGTGTGTGTCTGTGTTTGTGAGTGTGTGTGTGTGTGTGTGTGTGTGTGTGTGTGTGTGTGTGTGTGTGTGTGTGTGCGTGTGTCTGAGGTCAGCGTGCGCAGCCGCTCCGTCTTCCTCCCACCAAACAAACTCATTTCAATACAGACGAATAAATCTGCATACATAATGACCTCATTTACATACAAGCTTCTCAGGAAGTCACAAAGTGAAGTTTTGTTTCTGTGAACCAAACCAAACGGTGTGTGTGTGTGTGTGTGTGTGTGTGTGTGTGTGTGTGTGTGTGTGTGTGTGTGTGTGTAGACGTGCTGAATGTGCAGGAACAATCTTAACACAGATTACACTGATAACACACACACATTCACACACACACACACACACACACACACACACACACACACACACACTAATCCCTGTCTCATTCCCAGGCCCTCTCTTGAAGATTTCTTAACACACACACACACACACACACACACACATTCTCAAATAATAATCCTATGAATAT
>NC_043999.1:420282-422782 GCF_902150065.1 Myripristis murdjan | reverse complement strand
ACAGAGAGAGAGGGAGAGAGAGCGTCCCACTTCCTGTCCACCTCTGCCTTCTCAGCTCAGGTATCTTTGTGTTGGTGATTTTTTAGTCATGTCTCTTTTAATATCATTTTTAAAATGTAATTGCAATAATTATATAGTTATATCGTTTTATTGTCATTTTCTGGTTGACAAATTTTGCAAATTTCTTTTGCTCATGCTTATTATTGTCATTTCCATGTCCTGTTTTGCTCATTTGCGGGTCATTCGCTTGTAATTTTTTAGTTGTTGTTTTTTAGTTAAATTTCTCACTAAGTGGTTTGTTATGGAGCGGCTCAGTGAGGTCAGCACGCTGCCACACTGCATGACCTCACACTGCAAGGCTCCTGTGCAGGAGGTAACCCTACTCCCGCTAATCCAGGTGTGAACTCTGGTGAGTGTGGGTGGGATTAACATTCCGGTCACGGTCAGGGTTAAAGAGGGTTCAGGGTCGGGTTAAGGTCCAGTTAAGGTCCAGTTAAGGTCCAGTTAAGGTTAGGGTTAAAGTTGGGTTAAAGTTGGGTTGAGGTTGGGTTGATGTTGGGTTGATGTTGGGTTAAAGTTGGGTTGAGGTTGGGTTGAGGTTGGGGTTAAAGTTGGGTTAAGGTTGGGTTGATGTTGGGTTGATGTTGGGTTGAGGTTGGGTTAAAGTTGGGTTGATGTTGGGTTAAAGTTGGGTTGAGGTTGGGTTGAGGTTGGGGTTAAAGTTGGGTTGATGTTGGGTTGATGTTGGGTTAAAGTTGGGTTGAGGTTGGGTTAAAGTTGGGTTAAAGTTGGGTTGATGTTGGGTTAAAGTGGGGTTGAGGTTGGGTTAAAGTTGGGTTGAGGTTGGGTTAATATTGGATTGAGGTTGGGGTTGAGGTTGGGTTAAAGTTGGGTTGAGGATGGGTTGAGGTTGGGTTGATGTTGGGTTGGGGTTGAGGTTGGGGTTAAAGTTGGGTTGAGGTTGGGTTGAGGTTGGGTTGATGTTGGGTTGGGTTGAGGTTGGGATTAAAGTTGGGTTAAAGTTGGGTTGAGGTTGGGTTGAGGTTGGGTGGAGGTTGAGGTTAAAGTTGGGTTGATGTTGGGTTGAGGTTGGGTGGAGGTTGAGGTTAAAGTTGGGTTGAGGTTGGGTGGAGGTTGGGGTTGAGGTTGGGTTGAGGTTGGGTGGAGGTTGGGTGGAGGTTGAGGTTAAAGTTGGGTTGATGTTGGGTTGATGTTGGGTTAAAGTTGGGTTGAGGTTGGGTGGAGGTTGAGGTTAAAGTTGGGTTGATGTTGGGTTGAGGTTGGGTTGAGGTTGGGTGGAGGTTGAGGTTAATGTTGGGTTGATGTTGGGTTGAGGTTGGGTGGAGGTTGGGTTGAGGTTGAGGTTAAAGTTGGGCAGAGGTTAAGGTAAGGGTTAAGGTTAAGGTAAGGGTTAGGATGGGCATGTGAGAGAGGTTCACAGATCCAGGGTTACCTTCTAGACACGGCCCACTGAGGGAGCAGAGACCGCCATCTTGACAATCTGTGTGCAGGACGGGGAGCGCATGGCGCTCCCGGCACGCCCGGCGCTCCCGGCACGCCCGGCGCTCCCGGCACGCCCGGCGCTCCCGGCACGCCCGGCGCTCCCGGCGAGTCCCTCCAGCTGATCGACTACGAGACGTTCCTGGTCATGTGACCAAGCTTCTTCTGCTGCTGCAGGAAGAACAAAGCAGAGAAAACACAGCCAGGATGATACACCCTGTCACAACCCGTTACTGTGTGTGTGTGTGTGTGTGTGTGTGTGTCCTCCAGGCGTGGCCGGCAGCGGTCTGCATTAGTGGTGGAGCGCCATAGGGAACCTGCAGGGGAGAGAGATGTGTGTGTGTGTGTGTGTGTGTGTGTGTGTGTGTGTGCGCTTAGTGGCCAACTCAGCATGTCAGTGTAACCCATCTGTTTACAATAATAGCAGTGAATGTAAGGTGTGTGTGTGTGTGTGTGTGTGTGTGTGCAGCTAAGCTAATAATGAAGGCATATGTTTACCTCTGCTTTTACACACCCTGAAACGATTACACACACACACACACACACACACACACACCCTGGGTGCAGGATTAAAAGTGTGTGTGTGCTCATACCAAGTTTCTTAAGACAGGCTTTCAGGGCTCCCCAGTGTGTGTGTGTGTGTGTGTGTGTGTTGGTAGTGAACAGGGGGTCTTTCATGGCTAATAGGACTAAGCCCAGAGTTTTGTAGCATAACAGAGCACACACACACGCACACACACACACACACACACACAGATACGCACACACACAGATATACACACACACATAAACACACACACACACACACACACACACGAGCGTCCCTGTGATTCAAAGCGAGGGGCGAGCGAGGGAGAGACACAGAGAGAGAGAGAGAAATGTTTGACAGCTGTGTTTCCCAGAGAACTGACACACTAAATACACTGTGTGTGTGTGTATGTGTGTGTGTGTGTGTGTGTGTGTGTGTGTGTGTGTGCGGCCCCTCAGGGTCTGTGTCTAC
>NC_043999.1:412782-417782 GCF_902150065.1 Myripristis murdjan | reverse complement strand
ATGGACTAAATAATAATAATATAAATAGACTATTATATATATTTTTGGAGGACTTATGCATTAAGTTTGTCGCCAACACTTTGCCACGCTTTCTCTCTTGCTTTAATTGCCTTTACTTTTTTTTTCTCGCTTTTATTAGATCAAAGTCAAGTCAAGTACATGAATTATAAAGGCAACACACATTTTTCAGTAGAGACGTTGCTGTAAATACACTTCAGTATAAAAATAACAAAAAAAGAAATTACAATGATTTACAGTGAACAACAAATAACAATGTGGAGAAAGGAACGAAAGAAACAAAAAACTTCAGGCTCTGTAAATGTGAGATGTCTAAGTCATTTCTGATTTGTGATTTTTGAGTTTTAAACAGTAGTTAAATGTGATTTAAAGCTTTTTTAAAAATAAAAGTTTATGTATAAAGATTATGTTGTAGGTTTTTTTAATTTATTAAGAAGGTATAAGATAAACAACTGTGGCATTTTTCCATCGTACATAAATCAAAGATATAGGGAAAAAAGGCAAGGAAATATAAAATCAATGTTAGTGCAGAATCCCAAAGTACTTCAGTAAAAGGCAAGAGCAGATTAAAGCAGATAGCAAATAGGTAGGCTACAACGAAAATAAAATGAAAAATAAAATACATAAATAAATAAAGGAATAACTAATATAACAAGAGAATATAGATTTCATTGCCTTTACAGTTAATAACCTCCTTTACTTCCTCATGTGTTTGTATTAGGCGCTGAGTCTCGTCCAGACTGAGCCTAGATTTGGATTATATCCTGGCTTATTTGATTCACCCTTCGTGAAATACGCCCCTGGTTGCACACGAGTCATGTAAACACACCGAACCAGATTAAGGTCATATTCCGGTTGGAGGATATTCTGAATCAGACCCCTGACATGTGCCTGTTCCAACCGGGATACTGTGCCATGTAAACGCCTTAATCTGAAAACGCCCCAAACCGGAACATGCTGAGTAACATGTAAACAGAATATACCAGCTGCTGCAGCGCATAGAAACACCTTATTCAGAATATGACCTTAATCAGAATATGACCTTATTCAGAATACTGACCTGAATCAGAATATGACCTGAATCAGAATATGACCTTATTCAGAATACTGACCTGAATCAGAATATGACCTGAATCAGAATATGACCTTATTCAGAATACTGACCTGAATCAGAATATGACCTGAATCAGAATATGACCTGAATCAGAATATGACCTTATTCAGAATACTGACCTGAATCAGAATATGACCTGAATCAGAATATGGTGAGCAGGTAAACAGAGTCAGTGTCACTCTAGAGCTGATATCATCACTGATGTTGTTGTGACTCTACATACTAATACTACCTCTGCTGAGAGAGAGAGAGACAGGCAGACACAGAGAGAGAGACAGGCAGAGAGAGAGAGAGAGACAGGCAGCAAGAGAGACAGTGAAAAGGGTGGAGAGACGGCGGGGTGATCGAGGTAGAGCAGCACAGGGAGAGAGAGAGATTTAGAGCTTCAGTAAAACTCGACACCTGAAGACCAGAGAATCTGCTGCTCTATTGATTACTGCACACACACACACACACACACACTCACACACACACACACACACACACACACTCACACACACACACACACACACACACACACACACACACTCACACACACACACACACACACACACACAGATTTATGATGAGTCAGCAGCACAGAGAAAAGTCCTCTAAATGTCTCTCTCTCTTTTACTGCTTCACCTTTTCTTTTACTCTCTGAGACGCCCCCCCGACACACACACACTCACACACTCACACACACACACACACACACACACACACTTCTTCTTCTTCTGCAGTTTTTTATTGCACAGCTCTCTGTCTCACATATCAAGATCTGTGGGTTTTTTTCTCTTTTAATTATTTATTTATTTAATTTCATATCATTCAGTAAAACCTTCACAGCCTCTATTCTGTTTCTGTTTCTGTTTCTGTTCTCATTTCATTTTGTATCACGTTTTGTTTGTATTTTTAACTTCATCTTTTTTCTGTTTAGTCTCATTCTGTTTCATTTTAGATAACTTTATTTTCTGTGTGTTTTGATTTCAAGTCTTACAGTCATGGATCAAAGTATTGGCACCGCTGGAATTTTTCCAGAAAATACACTGGTCCATTTTTGGAGTTTTGTGTAAAATGATGTCAAATTTGGCTTTTTTCTTCTGTTTTTTTGTTCCAACGCACATAAAGGAAATAAACATGTTTACCAAAAACATTTGTACCTGCAACAGCTTCTGAGAGAAATGATGGATTTTCTGGAAAAATATCAGGGGGCCAATACTTTGGTCCCTGAGTGTGAGGGGAGACCTGAGTGTTGTTCAAGGTCATACATAAGAATAAGAATAAGAATAAGAATGATAAAAACAACAACAATAATAGTTATTATTATTGTTGTTGTTGTTGTTGTTGTTGTTGTTATTGTTATAATAATAATAATAACAACAACAATAATAGTTATTATTATTATTGTTGTTGTTGTTGTTGTTGTTGTTATTGTTATAATAATAATAATAATAATAACGCTGATGATGATGTGATCAGCTGTGAGCTGGCAGCAGGTGATTTGTGTCTCCAGCAGATTAAAGAAAAGAACCTTTTCTTTTCTAAGTTGGCCTCATCTCTTATCTCACACACACACACACACACACACACACACTGGATTTATGATACATCCTAATCTCCTCATTTTTACTACAGACCTGTGTGTGTGTGTGTGTGTGTGTGTGTGTGTGCGTGTGCGCGTGCGCGTGCGCGTGTGTGTGTGTGTGTGTGTGCGTGTGTGTGTTTGCGCGTCAGGGATTAATTTGAATTCTAATTAAAATTCACCTACATTAACATATCTGTCCGTCTGTAGTCACCATGGTAACAGCGCCTGATGTATCAACCCCACACTACCACTGTATACAGCGGTAACCATGGCAACGCTGTCCACCACAACACTTAAAACCGAAATGACAAAAACAAGCAAACAAAAACAAATAAAACCCCGTAAATAAAGATGGAAAATAAAACACAGAATTCTGACAGGTCCTGCTCCCTGCTGTCCTCAGGTGGGACGGGGAGGACAACTCTGCACATTTTCAAAATTATTCAAATATTTTTCCTCAGGAGGGAGAAGAACCAGGAATCCAGACCAGTTCTGAGGAAAATAATAACTGATAAACAAACAAACAAACAAACAAACAACAACAATAAACAAACAAAAACAACCAAACAGCTCTGCAGAAAACACAGGCAGCCAGTGAGAGAGTGAGGTCACACACTGCTGACACTGTGTGTGTGTGTGTGTGTGTGTGTGTGTGTGTGTCAGTCAGGCTGACTGATGAGGATGGACAGGTGTCACATGGAGACACTCACACCTCCGCTGGCCATTCTCTGCTGACACACACACACACACACACACACACACACACACACACACACACGCACACACACACACACACACAGCTGGTTACAGTTTTTTATGATTGCTTAAGCATGATTTTCAAAACACTGCACACAGTTAGCACAAACACACACACAACATGCAGAACACCTCAGATTTTTTACACTCTTGTAAAAATGATACACTCATTTATAAAAACCATATTCTGTTACCGTATGAAACACACACACACTTCATAAGGCTTCACTCTGTCTGAAGCAGTGACACACAGCTGTGTCTCCCTCTCAGTGATCAGTCTGCTGTACATGAAGTACACAGAGAAAGTACAAATACACAGTGTGGTCAATTTACAAAACACAAGATCAATAATGCAACTTTTGAAAATATGATTTATTTCTCTTCATGAAGTCAAAATCAGTCAACATGGACGATCACAACAACACACGTCCCCGACTGATGCCACCACAGCAGCATAAATAACACTGTGAGCCCAGAGAATAGACAAATATAAAATATTGTGCTACTAAGTACAGGTTAGAAGTAGAGTAAAGTAAAAGAAAGGAAGCAAAAAGAAATCTGAAAAAAACAAAACAACAACAACAACAACAGGACCCGTCTCTTCACCGAGCTGCATCTGGCCAGAGAGTTTGACCAGCAGCAGCAGCAGCAGCGTCCTGCCTGAGACGCCGTGAGGAGCGTCTGGATCCCTCCTCACAGCTGAGGGACACCTTGTCCCGCGTCACCATGTGCTGCATCGAGGGCTGGGAAATTGAAGAAATGGAACTGGATCCATCATTTTTGTAAAACCAGTTCCCGGAACAGTTCCCGAACGGAATTTCTCATCTGCATTCATTTTGCTCAGCGGCACTGAAGCGACTGTGGTGACGTCACGTCTGCAAGACTGAGCGGCCCGGGGTGAACACGCTGCAGCAGCACTGACAGAGATTGTGTAACAAAGTGAAGAGTTGCCACTCTGCTCTATTTTCACTGGCTAACAGCAGCACACTGGCTTAGCTTGTCTATTCAGAGAAGAGGTATCACTTTGGCTTATTTTTCATATTCAATCTATGTTATCACAGGCATACTGCTGCTCATTCATTGGTGGTTGAATAGTGTTGGTCTGTTTGATAAATATTTACATTTTTAAATGTAGATATTTATGGGAACCGGCAGGAAGCAGAATGGTTAAGGAATGAGAATTGTTCAAATCCAAACGGGTCCCAACCCATCTGCTGCATCTGCTGTGTGACCAGGTCGTGCCATTGGTCCAAAGATGTGAGCAGGTGGTGTGTGTGTGATCTGTGATTGGTGTGTTCAGGCCACCGGCTCAGGAGCGAGCTGATTGGTCAGTCAGTGATTTGGAGCTGCAAGGAAGTGACATCATGAAGCACCTCAGTGTCTAACGTGTACATGTGTGTGTGTGTGTGTTGTGCAAAGTGTGTGTGTGTGTGTGTGTGTGTTGTGCAGAGTGTGTGTGTGTTGTGCAAAGTGTGTGTGTGTGTTGTGCAAAATGTGTGTGTGTGTTGTGCAAAATGTGTGTGTGTGTGTTGTGCAAAATGTGTG
>NC_043999.1:405282-407782 GCF_902150065.1 Myripristis murdjan | reverse complement strand
ATCCTGCTGCAGCTGCTAATGTGACAGCATTATTTTGGTTTGTTTGGTTTGTGATGTGCGCTGAACCCAAAGCCTCATACCAAACGGTTCAGTATGAAAATGTGTACTGTTAGCCCCTGATCTACAGTATGTACAGTCAGGTCCGTAAGTATTTGGACAGGGACACAGTAATCCTAACTTTGCCCCTGTACACCACCACAGTGGATATGAAATGGAGTCCTCAAAACGTGACTGAAGCTTTAAGGGGTTCAACAAAAACCTGCCATCCGCCTTTTAGGGATTCCAGCCACTTTTATTCCCTGCCACGCCTTTTTTCAGACTAAAGGGCAGAGAAATACTGTGGTTATGTTACCGTTTCTTGGCCTTTGGAATCAAAGTCATGTATATTTGTGATTTTTTTTTTTTTTTTGTTTAAGGGATTTCAGTATAAGGGATGTGTGAGTGTGTGAGTGTGTGAGTGTGTGTGTGTGTGTGTGTGTGTGTGTGTGTGTGTTGGGTGGGCGTTGTGATGATTCAGGCATGTCGGGAGTGTTAAGGACACATGGGGAACAGCAGCCAAAAGCTTTCCTGGGAAGCCTCCTCGCTGGGGGGTAAGGAGGGAGGAGGCGACCTTCACGGAGTCCCAGCTCCTTCCTGACTCAGTCTGGACTCAGACTGACCTGCTGAACCTGCAGCCTGCCAGGCCTCCTCTGCTTTAACCCCCAACGCCTGGCGGCCAGGATGCTGTTCGCTGAATTATTCACCGCGCTCCTCCACTGTTTGCTGCTCCCTCTCTCCCAAAAACAAACCGAGGAACACCCGCTGAACGCCCGTTAACCAACAGGGGGCGACGGGGCCACAGCGAGCTCACGCCGAAGGAACCCAGTGTCCGTCAAAACAGATCAAATCTGACAGAAGGACGAGTCAGCTGTTGCTCAGGCAGAAGACGCAGACAGGCAGACAGACAGGCAGACAGACAGACGGATCAGAGTCAAGTCCAAACTGAGATAAAAGTCTTTTATAAACACAGAACATCCAGAGAGCTGACTGGGCGTCTCCCCGAGGAACGAGAGCTACAAATACACTGCAGAGAGGGGGGGGGGGGGGGGGGGGGGGGGGGGGGGGGGGGGGGGGGTGGGGGTATCATAAGTGTACAGGCAGTGTGTGTGTGGTCTCTGGGGAGAGAGAGAGAGAGAGAGAGAGAGAGAGAGAGAGAGAGAGAGGAAAAAATCCTGGGAATTTTTCTTAACATGTTCAGGGGAGCAGAACAGACCAGCGAGTGTGTTTGGCCTGGAAACACTGTCAGTTATCAGAGGAGTGTGTGTGTGTGTGTGTGTGTGTGTGTGTGTGTGTGTGTGTGTGCTTCCCTGGAGGCTCAGATAACAGTCTTGTGTGTTGACCTCTGACTGAGAACACAGTCTCTACCTCTAATACTGCAAGTACTACTGCTATTAATAACTTTACTAATACTACTACTGTTACTCAGTGCAGACACAGAACCCTTAGCACACCTGAAACACACCTCACTGCTTAACAACTCCTTAAATTCAAGACTGAGAAAAACAAAAACAGAGGAATATTAAAGGGGAATCACAGTTTGAATTAAAGGGATGTGGCATTTCAGGGATAATCCATTGATATTTTATTTGGTATTTTAAAATATATCAAATTAAGCTAAAAACAAGGAGGAATTATCAATTCCTGATTTCCTGTTTCGGGATTTCAGAAAATCATCTGTGGAATTAAAGGCTAACAATGTTGTGATAATGATTTACAATTAATTCCAGTTTAACTCGATTACTTCACTGCAGCATCACTACAGCAAACAGCCCTGCAGCTGTTTGGTACGAGTACCAAGCAACTACAGTATAGTATAGTGTGGTGTAGTATAGTGTAGTATAGTATAGCATAATATAGTATAGTATAGTATAGTATAGTATAGTATAGTATAGTATAATATAGTATAATATAGTATAGTATAGTATAGTATAAAATAGTATAGTATAGTATAGTATAGTATAATAAAGTATAGTATAGTATAATATAGTATAGTATAGTATAGTATAATATAGTATAGTATAGTGTAATATAGTATAGTATAGTATAGTATAGTAAAATATAGTATAATATAGTATAGTATAGTATAGTATAAAATAGTATAGTATAGTATAGTATAAAATAGTATAGTATAGTATAGTATAATATAGTATAGTATAGTATAATATAGTATAGTAAAGTATAGTATAATATAGTATAGTATAGTATAGTATAGTATAAAATAGTATAGTATAGTATAGTACATTGTTTCTCAAATGGAGGTATGCGTACCCCTGGGGGTACATGGAGGAACTCCAGGGGGTTTAAAAAATATATTTAAAAAATAGCACCCATGCAAGGTTCCTTAAAAACCATTATTTAGGCTCATAAATATTCATTAAAATATTAATGGCAGTTCATAAACACAATTTTATATTTGGCATTCAATTTCATCCTCCTGAAAAACCCTGAGACCCACTTCTTT
>NC_043999.1:399662-402682 GCF_902150065.1 Myripristis murdjan | reverse complement strand
GCAGAATGAGAATCGTTCATGCAGCAGTTTTCAAAGAGCTTTTCACCAGAATGAACAAAATGACTGACGAACCGTCTCTCTCTCTCCCTCTGTCTGTCTGTCTGTCTCTTCTGCAGCCTGTCTGTCTGCTCAGTCTGCAGACTGTCCTCTGGTCCAGTCGACAGAAGACGACTTCGACTGGGAGCAGGGCGACACCAGAGAGAGACCGGCCAGCAACCCCTGGATCCCTGCAGGTACCTGTCTGTCTGCCTGTCAACCTGTCTGTCTACCTGTCAACCTGTCTGTCTGTCTGTCTGTCTGTGTGCCTTCACGCTTGATTTGAAAGGTTAAGTGTCAGAATTAGTTGTTTGTCTGTTGCTAACTAGCTCATATCTGATATATGGGATTGTACATTTTAAATTAGCATATGGCTAACATTAGCATCGTTTGATATACTAGATTGTACATGTTATTTTTCACATTTTCCACATCCGTCCTGTTGACTTGGACATTAGCGACACCAAACACCTGGGCGCAGGTGGAACGCTGTCACCATCATGTGATGTCGCTTCCTGCTTTATCCACGCTGATTCTACTCAGTTCCACTGGGAGTTCCTCAAGGACCCGTCCCGGGGCCCCTGTGGTTTATGGGAACAGATTTTATATTTCCCTCTGAGTGGAGGAGAAAGCAGCCAGTATGAGGATCAGGAGGTGTTACTGTGTGTGTGTGTGTGTGTGTGTGTGTGTGTGCGTGTGTGTGTGTGTGTGTGTGTGTGTGTGTGTGTGTGTGTGTTTTATCTACTATTGACCTGCCACTATTGCTACAGTGAGTTATGGACGAATAGGGAGAGTTCACAATGGACCCGGAGAGATAAGTGTATGTGACTTTGTGTCTGTGTGTGTGTGTGTCTGTGTGTGTGTGTGTGTGTGTGTGTGTGTGTGCACGCGCTGCGTGTGCATGGAAGGCGGGAGCTGCCGTTTGTCACATGCTCACGGACGTTAAGCTGCTGACGAATGAGAATGCAGCGCTCTTAAATCACCCAGCCAATCACGTGAGACACAAGCTGGCCGAGGACACATACATGCACACACACACACACACACACACACACACATGCACACGCACACACACACACACACACACACACACACACACACACACAGAGGCAGACAAAGGGAGGTGGTTACTTTCCCATTTCAGCTGATTTATGAACGAGAGAAGAAGAACAGAGCGGAGAGGAGCGGACGAGTGCGGAAGTTAAATAGTTCTTCAAGCCGTCACCTCCTCTTGGTAAAGGAGGTAAATTACCTCCTTTACCAAGAGGAGGTGCAGGTGTGTGTGTGTGTGTGTGTGTTGCCCGTTGGGAGCGAAGCTGTTTGCTCTCTGATTGCCTGGATTGGCTGCAATTAGTCACACCTCACACACACACACACACACACACACACACACACACACACACACACACACTCTGGTTCAATATCCTTGCGGCTGATATGTAGAAGGCGAGCAGGGTGAGGCAGGGCAGTAAATCTAACACACCCTCCAGTGGAGAGAGAGACAGATGGAGGAGGTTTTCTGTAACTGCAGGACTCCAATTCCAATTTAAGATTTGTGGGCAGCTGCTGATACTATATCTGTGTGTGTGTGTGTGTGTGTGTGTGTGTGTGTGTGTGTGTGTGTGTGTGTGTGTGTGTGTGTGTGTTGGTTAAAGTCGTGTTCAGGACTGGTGGACTATATTTCTGTCCATTACTAGCAATCATGTGACTGGAGCTCAAGCAGCCTCACACCCTGATCCACTTTTAGACCAACACACACACACACACACACACACACACACACACACACACACTGGCTATCAGCACAGTCTGTAGTAGTATGCCAGGGCAGTGGTTTTCAAAAGGGGGTCCGGGGACCACCAGGGGGTCCTCAGCAAGATGAGGAACAGTGAAAATGCTGGTTGAAAGGCGTCTGAACTGGCATCCCAGTTTTTCTTTTTCTCTTAGTTATTGCTGTAGTTTGTAAAGCACTTTATGTTATATTTCATTCATACATTCATTTTCTGCTGTGTAACTGGGACGGGGTTACAGTGGCAGCAGCTGAGGAAGTCGGCCCAGACGATCCTTTCCACATCCACCAGCTCCTCCGGGGCCTCAAGGCCTTCCCAGGCCAGCCGGGATACATAATCCCCCCGGCGTGTCCAGGGTCTGCCCTGAAAGTCCTTCTCTGTGCTTCCCCTAGTTCCTCCCATACCCAAGTTTTTGCTTCCATGAGCCCCGTCGCTGCAGCCCTATTGACCTGATATTTACCTCTCTGCCAAGTCCTGAGTCCTCTGTGCTGGCCAAGCCTGGAGGGCCTCCTTATGAGGGCCTCCTTATGAGGGCCTCCTTATGAGGGCCTCCCTATGAGGGCCTCCCTATGAGGGCCTCCTTATGAGGGCCTCCCTATGAGGGCCTCCTTATGAGGGCCTCCTTATGAGGGCCTCCCTATGAGGGCCTCCTTATGAGGGCCTCCTTATGAGGGCCTCCCTATGAGGGCCTCCTCATGAGGGCCTCCTCATGATGCCTCCATCACTGAAGGTGGTGTTGGGCGGCCCCCCTGTCAGACATGGTGACTGTGTGAGTGCAGCTTCAGCAGTGGAGGTCTGAACAGGGTCCGTTCAGACTCCATGTCCCCGGCCTCCCTCAGGATCAGGGAGAAACTCCTCCGGAGGCGTGAGCCGACCGCCTCCCGGACAGAGTTCTCCACCGCACGTTCCCGGTTCGCCCTCCCCGCACGCTCGGGTTGACCGGGTCCGTCCGGCAGCCTCGGCGCCGTCTGATCGGCTCCGCCCCGTCTGATCGGCTCCGCCCCTCTCTTCACCCGAGTCTCCACAACATGCAGCTGTAGATCTGATTAAACAACCGCAAAGCTGATCATGGACCAGCGGCCTCAGGAGATCTGCTGTGAGGAGCACGGAGGAGCCTCCTCATGCCTGAACATGGTTTGTCCAGGACTCGCACAGTGAGTCCAACAGCACAGCACTGCTCAGGTGCAGATCAGA
>NC_043999.1:372162-374662 GCF_902150065.1 Myripristis murdjan | reverse complement strand
ACGGCTTGGATCTTGTTCTGTCCAATCAGCTGGTTCTTCAGGACCTGCCTTACTCTGTGGAGGTGTTTGGTTGTGGCTGCTCCTCATGGTTTCCTTTTGCCTGTTGGATTCCAAAGTGTTTGTAGCCGTCCTGCACGTCTGCCATGTTGCCTTCTGGTAGTTCAACCCCGTCAGCTGCGACCATCTTGCCCTCTTTGATACCGTCCTTCCACTCTTATCCAGTCCAAATGCCATTCTGATGTCACTGCCGTAGAGCCGGTGATGAGGATCAGGGAGTCGATGTCTCGCTCATTCCTGACATAGAGCTTGATGTCATCCATGTAGAGGAGGTGACTGATGGTTGCTCCACTTTGGAACTGGTATCTGATCTGGCTGAGGGAGTTTAGGCCTACACAGAACAGCAGAAGGGACAGGGCATCTGCTTGGTATATGCCACACTTGATGCTAACTTGTGCAGTTGGCTTGGAGTTAGCCTCTAGAGTTGTCTTCCACATTCCCACTGAGTTCTTGATGAAGGCTCTTAGGGTCCTGTAGATGTACAGCTTCAAACACTCCAATATCCGTGTGTGGCATCGAGTCGTAGGCTTTCTTGTGGTTGATCCGGGCGGTGCACAGGTTGGTGTTCCTGGCCTTGCAGTCCCGAGTGACTGCTCTGTCCACCAGTAGCTGGTGTCTGGCCCCTCAGGTGTTGCTGTCAGTTCCCCTCTGGGCCCTGTTCGTGCACTGAGCCATGTGCCGACTCATCTTAGCCGCTTTGATGCCTGACAGGAGCTTCCATGTTGTGGAGAAGCAGGTTATAGGCTGGTAGTTGGATGGGATTGTTGACCCCCTGATAATGAAGGATCCCCCAAAACTGTCTGACCTTGGTTCAACCACTCTGGGTTGGTCCCATCCATTAGCAGCTGGTTCATCTGTCCTGCTAGGTTTCCATGGAGTGCAGTTAGGACCTGATGCTGTCCAGCTCTTCATTCTTGACACTCTTTCTCGGATGTCTGCTGTTGTGATGGTTACTGGTTCTTGTTCTGGAAGACTGCTCAGATCTACCAGCCACTGGGCATTGGTGTTACTAGATGCCTCCTTCTCCCATATGCCTTTCCAGTCCAGTTCAGTCTCAGGCCTGGGTGGGTCTGTTCTCATCGTACCACCCTACCACTGAAGATAGACTGGATGGTTCAGTGGAGAACATCCTGTCTATTCTCCTGGCTTCAGGGCTGTGAGTCTGTCGCGGTCTCCAGTGCCTCAGGTATGAACAGCTTGTTGTATTTCTTTTTCAGTCCTTTATTCACCACTGGCCTTTTCCTTAGTTCTGATAGCTGGCTAACTTCTCTCCATGTTGCTCTGATCTTGGCCTCCAGCCTTCTCTTCCATGGAGGGCACTGCTCTTTATTATAGGTGTTCATCCTATAGCCAAGCATCTGCAGGATCGCTGATGCTGTTGCATGTATCAGCCGGTTGGTCTCAGTGATGATCACAGGAGGGACAGTCAACAGTCCCACATTCACATCCTCTTGTAGATCTTCAGGTGGTACTGTCTCTTAGCCTTGGCAAGTTGGAGAAGTGGGAGAGGTTCCAGGATTCCAGCTTAGTGCTGATCTTCAGTCGCAGGTCCGCTGCCTGTGTGTTAAGGTCACGCACTGGAACCCTGCACCACAGTCAGTGGCTCGAACCACATAAAATTGAAGCTCAGGTGCGTGTGCATGGTTCATGAATTACCTGTCTGATTGGCAGCAGGTGAACTTGGGAACTACTCGCTCACAGTTTTTACCGATAGCTAAGGGTGTTCCGCAAGGTTTGGTTCTTGGTCCAGTACTTTTCATATTGATAATATTATTTCATTTCTAACTGTCTGCCATGCTCATCTGTATGTGGATGATACAATATTGTAGTGCTTTGCCGACTGTGCTCAGCTCACTGTGGAAACCCTGCATCTCCAAGCTGTACTTAATAACTTGAACTTGTACTGAATCCACATAAAACTATGTTTATGTTCTCGAGGGCTAGAGATAATGTCCACAAAAACTTTTGTTTATGTAATTAACAATATTTATAACGGATATATACTTGTTTTTGACTGATTTTTCTCCTTTATCTTGTATCTTTTATTAATTTTGTCATTTTTATGTTTAAATGAAAACAATATTATTATTTTATTATTTTTGATTCTGAACCAGCTAAATGAGCTGGGCTGTGAGTGTTGACATTAAAAGTGACTGCGCTCTGTTTGTCCCTCAGAGCCCCCCGTCCCCATCGCCCCACCCCAGCTCACAGCGGTCGGCGCCACCTACCTGTGGATCCAGCTCAACGCCAACTCCATCAACGGAGACGGACCAATCGTAGAGAGGGAGGTGAGCGCTGGACAAAATTTTTTTTTTTTTTCTTGTGAAAAATCAATTATCAAATCAAGTGTTTTTCTGTTGTTGTTTTTTTGTTTGTTTTAACTTGTTGGAATTTTAAAAAGTTATCCAACTGAAAATGTATTTTATGAAATAGTTTAACACTG
>NC_043999.1:347162-359662 GCF_902150065.1 Myripristis murdjan | reverse complement strand
CAATTCAACCGCACATCAAAACCTCCTCAATATGAAGGGGCCAGGGGTGTTCATTTATTTTATTTTAAATTTCTTAGAGAATAGGACCCAATTTGTCAAGTTAACTTCAAGTATGAAGTCAGAGAGAATCATCACTAACACAGGTTCAACACAGGGTCCAGGTCTACCACCAGTCCTGTTCACATTTACACAGCCGACGGCCGCTCACAGCATGCAGGCTGCCAGGTACTCAGATATGCAGATGATACCGCATTCTGTCTAACTGAAGATGACGATGATGTCACTACAGAAATGAGATGAAAGCTTTTGTTGATTATTGTTGTGTCACTTCCTGGAGCTCAATGTCAAGAAAACAAGAGCAGGAGTGACGTCAGGAGAAAGCAGAGGGCAGGAAACAGACAGAGCTGAAGAAAGAGTGAAGACGTTTTAATGAGAGCCAGCGTGATGACATCATCAGGAGGGGCGGCGGCTTTACGTCTGCAGGACCTTCATCACACCAGCTGGATTATAAACACTTCACATCATTAGCTGGATTATGATCATTATTATCATTATTATTATTATTATCATTATTATTATTATTATCATTATTATTATTATTGTTGTTGTTGTTGTTGTTGTTGTTGTTGTCAGTTTATTGTGTTGACAGCTGCAACACAGTTAGCTTCTGCAGCTAGCCTGCTGTTAGCCTTGGCTAACCCTGGCAACCTCCCAGCATCACCATGGCAACCACCCCAAACGCCCTAGCAACTGCATAGCGACACCCAGAGCCCTGCGTGCAGTCACCATGGCAACCACACACAGCAGCACAGCAGGAACCACGTTTCACTGCACACACACACACACACGCACACACACACGCACACACGCACACACTCAGGAAATGTTGGGATTCATGTGATACCGTTCCCTCAGCCCCGGGGGATTATGGGTAATAGGATCCCCTCCCCCTCCCTCTGACCCCTGACCCTCATTGTTGCCACGGCGATGGTGTCTCTGAGGAGCCAACTATTACAGGACAGAGAGGCTACACTGCCGCGTTGTCACACACACACACACACACACACACACACACACACACACACACACAGTCACACACAGTCACACACACACACACACACACACACACACAGTCACACACACACACACACACACACACACACACACACACACACACACACACACACACAGAGTTTCTGCAATGTCCAGTGAGAGCTGCACTCGACTGCTCTTGTGTGTGTGTGTCTGTGTGAGCGTTCCCTGTAGACCAACCATTTACCACAACAGCACACACACACACACACACACACACACACACACACACACACACACACACACACACACACACACACACACACTCTGTCATCAGACAGTAGAGAACAATCGAGGCGGAGGAACTCACAAGTGCCTCTATTGTTCTGCTAAAAGCCTGAAGTGTGTGTGTGTGTGACTGTGTGTGTGTGTGTGCGTGTGTGTATTAAATTGTCATGTATAAAACTTCTTTTCCTGTTATTTAGTTTCTCGCAGACTGATGCACACACACACACACACACACACACACACACACACACACACAGATGAAAGTCGACAACGAACAGGAAAGGTATTGTTCATTTTCTACAGAAAAACACCTGCAAACACACACAGACAGACACACACACACACACACTCACACACACACACACACACACAGCTGGGCTTTTGTTAGGAGAAATTGCTCCTTCTTCCTCTCCTCTTTCCTGCTCTCGACGATCATTTCCTCTCTCTCTGTCTGAGTGTCTGTCATGTTGAAGTGCAGCACTTAGAGTGTGTGTGTGTGTGTGTGTGTGTGTGTGAGTGTGTTGTCAGCTCCTTTAATCTTGTGCTGTCACCACTCTCTCTCTCTCGCTCTCTCTCTCTCTCTCTCTCTCTCTCAGCTGAGTCTCGTTCAGATCCATCAAAGTCAAATCTGAACCACATTCAGTTTGTATCACATCAATAACACAACATCACATCCATACCACAGTGTGTGTGTGTGTGTGTGTGTGTGTGTGTGTGTGTGTGTTGTGTAGCAGCCTCACAGCAGCTGGTCAGGTTCAGGTGTTCATGGTTTTCACAGGGAAATATATATTTTTTTCTCCACATGGAAAACACATTTTTAAAAAAGTAAAAATCTGTTTCTGACGTCGTTTCTTCAGATTTAAATTTTTCTTCAAACCGGGTTTTTAAAGAAGTCTGGAGAGATTCAAAGATTTTAAATGTTTTTCCACGTCAACAAACCGTTCATCAGATCCTGCTGCAGATTTCCCAGCTCAGAGTCAGACTGAGAGTCTGTGGCTGAAGCAGCCGCCTCATAATGTTCTGATCAACACTCAGAAACCACACAG
The DNA here is from genome assembly GCF_902150065.1 of Myripristis murdjan. Taxonomy (NCBI): domain Eukaryota; kingdom Metazoa; phylum Chordata; class Actinopteri; order Holocentriformes; family Holocentridae; genus Myripristis; species Myripristis murdjan. The sequence goes on along the minus strand of NC_043999.1, from coordinate 357,296 downwards.
CTGATGATCGGCTGTGGAAAGCAAAACATTTCCCCGCTTAGGGACTATTTTCCCTGGCGGAGGAGGAGGAGGAGGAGGAGGAGGGAGCGTTTCAGTGTGAAAAAGTCCTGAAAAGCCAACAGTGCTGCTGCTTTTAGGAAAACTCATGTGGAGGACTTTATTGGGCTGATGGAAAACTGGAGTGAAGAAAGTGTGAAGGCTCTGAAAGTTCATGTTCATATCGTAGTGGAATGAATGGAGGAAAGGGAGGAGGAGTGATGTGGCAGCTCTGAAAGCCCACTGCTCGCTCTGGGAGGAGAGCAGAGGAACGTTCTGGAGAGGAACCTCTGAGGAACCCAGAGGAAGTGGGACGGAGCTTTAATACATTTTGTGATCTATGAATAAAACAACAAATTTTCCTCCTTTTTTATGTAAATTTGTGATTTCACACTGTCAGAAGTTTTGTCTCATAAATGTACCACTTCAATCTCTGACCCACATGATCTTTAATCAGCCTGCAGTTCAGTGCTGTGTCCAGCGGGGGCAGCACTGAAGGAAGACTCATCTGTTTGCTGTTTGTTTTTTTATTTATTGATTTTTTCCGTGTGACGTTCTTTAAAGCTGCTGTTAAAGAAAAGTCTTGGAGGTGGAACATCTCGCTGTGTCGATGATCTCTGCAGCTGAAACCACAAACTAACCCTCTGTGTGTGTGTGTGTGTGTGTGTGTGTGTGTGTGTGTGTGTGTGTGTGTCAGATCCCATGCACGGCCCGCGGCGCCTGGAGGTGGTCGACGTCCAGGCCAAGCAGGTGACGGTGCGCTGGGAGCCGTTCGGCTACAACGTGACGCGCTGCCACAGCTACAACCTGACAGTGCACTACCGCTACCGACCAGCAGGGGGCAGCAGGTCAGAGCCCCACACACACACACACACACACACACTGAACACACCCACCCACACACACACACACACACACACACACACACTGAACACACACACACACACACACATACACACACACACACACACACACACATAGGCGTAATTTATGGGGGGGTGGGTGGGTTGCAACCCACGCAATAATCCAAACCAGCCACCACAACCCCCCCAATATCATGTCAGAATTATTTATAATGATTGTTAAGTATTATAAACACAACAATGTGGTAAATTTTCTCAATTTAGCAGTAAAAAATAATATTATTGCGACAATATTATTGCCTGAGTCTGTGTGGTTTCCATGGCAACACGAAAGGTTTCACTGAAACCCGCATCAAAAGCCGCTGTCAGCTTTGTTCACCTGCATAATGGACCGTTTTGTTTTCAATGTTGATTTCTTTGGCGACCTGAGTTTGGATAAACGACTGAACGAGGAAGACAAGACAGAAGAGAAAAAGGAGAGATACGCGAGAGTGACGAGTGAAGAGCTGGATCAGCTGGAGAGGTCAGGAAATGAAGCCGGTACGGCCCGGTCAACGTCTTGGGCCGTCAAATGTCTCCAAGACTACCTGACAAACACCGGGCAAACAACTGATTTCTCACCTGTAAGGAAAGAAGAGCTGAACAAGATCCTCCGTGAATTTTATGGAGCTTTAATTTCTATAATAAAGAGAATGAAATGCCTCAGAAGATTCAGCACCACGGACAGTACCTGCTGTGGCAGATTCAGCACCACGGACAGTACCTGCTGAGGCAGATTCAGCACCACGGACAGTACCTGCTGAGGCAGATTCAGCACCACGGACAGCACCTGCTGAGGCAGATTCGTGGTGCTGAATCGGACAGTACCTGGTAACTATTACCAACAAAATAAAATATATAATCAAAATGTATTCATACTGTGGGCATTTCACTCTCAAAATATCAAAGTTTTTTGCTCGTATTCTCTCCGTTTCAGTGGAAATACATAAGATCTGACGGTAACTAGTCCTTGCCAGCCAACTTGGGCTGATCATATTTTCTAGACATCGTGATTTCCCAAAACTGAATAAATTCCACACACAGCAACACAAAACTGCTCTGCTAGCTCAATCATGTTGGAACTAGAATATCTGCTGGAAAAAATCATTTTTTTTCTTGGACTGATAGTTATACTTCTGCCGACTTCTCAGTCATTTTTAATCTAGCAGTTGCCATGACAACAACTCAGCAGCACAGCTGATCTTTATCTACAACCAACTTATATTAACAGTTATATTTAAATACAGGCTACTGCTTTCCAGTGTCAGTGCCACAACAAACATCTGTCTTTTCATAAACTCACCAGCAGATGTTTTATTTCAGCTGGGGGTGTGTCACTCCAATTTAACGTCAGCTCCGATTAATGTGGCTAAGCAGCAAAAGTAAGGACAGTAAGCAGTCACATTAAGGCTGAACAGAGTTATAGAATCACCTTTTCAGGCTGTTATCAATTTACCTCTGAAATAAAGACCACAGCTTTCACAGATGTATTGATTTATTAAATGTTCATTTCAATGTACAGATACAAACAAAAAAGACAAATTAATTAAATCAATGGCCTCGGAAACTCATAAGACTAAACAAAATAATAACGATTAATAGGCTAATTAATAACATAACATTAACACATTAATAACAAGAACAAAGTTACAGCCGCACATCTCTGTGGAAAATCTGACAGGAACTGTCCGTGGTGCTGAATCCGCCTCAGCAGGTACTGTCCGTGGTGCTGAATCTGCCTCAGCAGGTACTGTCCGTGGTGCTGAATCTGCCTCAGCAGGTACTGTCCGTGGTGCTGAATCCTCTGAGGCATCTCATTCTCTTTATTATAGAAATTAAAGCTCCACAAAATTCACGGAGGATCTTGTTTAGCTCTTCTTTCCTTACAGGTGAGAAATCAGCTGTTTGCCCGGTGTTTGTCAGGTAGTCTTGGAGACATTTGACGGCCCAAGACGTTGACCGTGCCGTACCGGCTTCATTTCCTGACCTCTCCAGCTGATCCAGCTCTTCACTCGTCACTCTCTCGTATCTCTCCTTTTTCTCTTCTGTCTTGTCTTCCTCGTTCAGCCGTTTATACAAACTCAGGTCGCCAAAGAAATCAAAACTGACAAAATGGTCCATCATGCAGGCGAACAAAGCTGACAGCGGCTTTTGATGCGGGTTTCAGTGAAACTTTTCGTGTTGTCATGGAAACCACACAGACTCCGGCAATAAGATATAGGCAGAGTAATATTTTCAGTGATGAGTTATTTTTTATTTGAGCTCAGCTAGCCGTGCTGTCATGCTCATTTGAGCCCATTCTAAATGTCTGATTGACCAATCAGATTGCTTGGTCGGATCTCCGTGTTGTTTAATCCAATCAGAGACCCGTGTGCTGTCACATGATGGGCTAAAAGCCAATAGGAGAGTTCTGTGCGGTCACTTGATCAGCCAAAGATCGTCTGTATACATGAAGATGATTTTTCCGTGGTCGTGATCACTATTAACTTTATGTTTATAATATTATATATTTATATATATTATATATCTCTATATAATCAAAATATTTAAAGATTTTCTCATGCGGGGCGTGTCCTCAGACCTGCTTCACAGGTGGAAATCTCAACCCTCCAGTGTTCAAGTCAAAGTTACGCCCTTGCACACACACACACACACACACACACACACACACACACACACTGAACAGACACACACACACATGCAGCCACAGACTGACATGCTGAAGTCACTTCCTCGTGTAAGTCTGGAGCGATCCAATCAGAACACCAGCTCAAATTTAACGGAGCAGTGACTCAGCACGCCGCCGACTCAGCACGCCGCCGACTCAGCACGCCGACACGTGGGCGTGTTCAGCGGCGTTCCGATGCGTCACGCTGTGTGACGGCGTCTCATTGGACGATGTGTTTGGTCGTAACGTTTTGCCTCGGAGGCAGGTTCCCTCCGTGTTGTGGGCGTGTCAGAGCTGTTATCCAATCAGCATCAGTCCGGCCACAGCGGGCGGGACGTCCCCTCCATTAAAGCTGAGCTCATGTTCTGATTGGATCGTGCTTTTCTGTTCCGTTTGATTGACAGCCCTCAGCTGCAGCTCCTCCATTCAGCTCATCACAAGCTCTTAGCTAACGGTACGTGTTAGCTCATTAGCAGTTAGCTAAATGTAACTGTGATTGTACTGTAACTGTTAGCTTGCTAGCTGTTAGCTAACTGTAACTGTTAGCTGTTAGCTAACCGTCACTGTTATCTTATTGTAACTGTTAGCTGGCTAGCTGTTAGCTAATCATAACTGTTAGCTTGCTAACTGTTAGCTAACTGTCACTGTTAGCTGTTAGCTAATCATAAGTACTGCAGTACTGGGTAAAAATACTGGAGTACTGTAAAGTATAACACTAACAGTAGTGATGAGGCGTGGCGGGGCGGGGCGGGGCGGGACGGGACGGGGCGTGTGGGGCAGGGCAGGGCGCCCCCCGCAGGCGGCGGCGTGCACTCACTGCGGCTCTGTGTGCAGGGAGGAGGAGGTGCGGGAGGAGGAGGTGTACGACACGCGCAGCGCCCTGCCGCAGCACACCCTGCGTAACCTTCCACCCTTCACCAACGTCAGCCTGAAGCTCCTCCTCACAAACCCAGAAGGAAGAAAAGAGAGCCAGGAGCTGCTGCTGCTCACCGACGAGGACGGTGAGACACCTGACAGACAGACAGGCAGACAGACAGACAGGCAGATGGACAGGCAGGCAGACAGACAGACAGGCAGACAGACAGGCAGACAGACAGGCAGACAGACAGACAGACAGACAGACAGACAGGCAGACAGCCAGGAGCTGCTGCTGCTCACCGACGAGGACGGTGAGACACATGAGAGACAGACAGGCAGGCAGGCAGACAGGCAGACAGACAGGCAGGCAGACAGACAGACAGGCAGGCAGACAGAGAGACAGAGACAGGAAGGCAGACAGACAGGGAGACAGACAGGCAGACAGACAGGCAGACAGACAGGCAGGCAGACAGACAGACAGACAGGCAGGCAGACAGACAGACAGACAGACAGACAGGCAGACAGGCAGGCAGGCAGACAGGCAGAGACAGGAAGGCAGACAGACAGACAGACAGGCAGACAGGCAGGCAGGCAGACAGGCAGAGACAGGAAGGCAGACAGACAGACAGACAGGCAGGCAGACAGACAGACAGACAGGCAGGCAGACAGGCAGAGACAGGAAGGCAGACAGACAGGCAGACAGACAGACAGACAGGCAGACAGACAGACAGACAGACAGGCAGACAGGGAGACAGGCAGGCAGACAGACAGGAAGGTAGACAGACAGACAGACAGACAGACAGCCAGGAGCTGCTGCTGCTCACCGACGAGGACAGTGAGACACCTGAGAGACAGGCAGGCAGGCAGACAGGCAGACAGACAGACAGGCAGACAGACAGGCAGGCAGACAGGCAGAGACAGGAAGGCAGACAGACAGGCAGACAGACAGACAGACAGACAGGCAGACAGGGAGACAGAGAGACAGAGACAGGAAGGCAGACAGACAGGGAGACAGACAGGCGGACAGACAGCCAGGAGCTGCTGCTGCTCACCGACGAGGACGGTGAGACACCTGACAGACAGACAGGCAGGCAGGCAGACAGACAGACAGGCAGACAGGCAGACAGGCAGACAGGCAGACAGACACTGGCCTGTCTGTCTCTGACCTGTCTGTCTCTGACCTGTCTGTCTCTGACTGGTCTGACCCGTCTGTCTCTGACCCGTCTGTCTCTGGCCTGTCTGTCTCTGACCTGTCTGTCTCTGACCTGTCTGTCTCTGACTGGTCTGACCTGTCTGTCTCTTACCCGTCTGTCTCTGACCCATCCATAACTGACACGTCTGTCTCTGACCTGTCTGTCTCTGACCCGTCTGTCTCTGACCCGTCTGTCTCTGACCAGTCTGACCTGCCTGTCTCTGACCTGTCTGTCCCTGACCTGTCTGTCTCTGACCTGTCTGTCCCTGACCTGTCTGTCTCTGACCTGTCTGTCTCTGACCTGTCTGTCTCTGACCCATACATCTCTGACCTGTCTGTCTCTGACCTGTCTGTCTCTGACCCATACATCTCTGACCCGTCTGTCTCTGACCCGTCTGTCTCTGACCCGTCTGACCCATCTCTCTTTTACCCGTCTGTCTCTGGCCTGTCTGTCTCTGACCCGTCTGTCTCTGACCCGTCTGTCTCTGACCCGTCTGTCTCTGACCTGTCTGTCTCTGACCCGTCTGTCTCTGACCTGCCTGTCTCTGACCTGTCTGTCTCTGACCCGTCTGTCTCTTACCCGTCTGTCTCTGACCTGTCTATCTCCATCCTGTCCGTCTCTGGCCCGTCTGTCTCTGACCTGTCTGTCTCTGACCCGTCTGTCTCCATCCTGTCTGTCTCTGACCTGTCTGTCTCTGACCCGTCTGTCTCTGACCTGCCTGTCTCTGACCTGTCTGTCTCTGACCCGTCTGTCTCCATCCTGTCTGTCTCTGACCTGTCTGTCTCTGACCTGCCTGTCTCTGACCTGTCTGTCTCTGACCCGTCTGTCTCCATCCTGTCTGTCTCTGACCTGTCTGTCTCTGACCTGTCTGTCTCTGACCCTTCTGTCTCCATCCTGTCTGTCTCTGACCTGTTTGTCTCTGACCTGTCTGTCTCTGACCCGTCTGTCTCTGACCTGCCTGTCTCTGACCTGTCTGTCTCTGACCTGTCTGTCTCTGACCTGTCTGACCCGCCTGTCTCTGACCCGTCTGTCTCTGACCCGTCTGTCTCTGACCTGTCTGTCTCTGGCCCGTCTGTCTCTGACCCGTCTGTCTCTGACCTGTCTGTCTCTGACCCGTCTGTCTCTGACCTGTCTGTCTCTGACCTGCCTGTCTCTGACCTGTCTGTCTCTGACCCGTCTGTCTCTGACCCGTCTGTCTCTGACCCGTCTGTCTCCGACCTGTCTGTCTCTGACCTGCCTGTCTCTGACCTGTCTGTCTCTGACCTGCCTGTCTCTGACCCGTCTGTCTCTGACCCATCTGTCTCCGACCTGTCTGTCTCTGACCTGCCTGTCTCTGACCTGTCTGTCTCTGACCTGTCTGTCTCTCAGTTCCTGGAGCGGTTCCGGTGGATTCCATCCTGGGCAGCAGCTACGAGCAGCAGATCAGCCTCAGCTGGAGGGAACCACAGCAGACCTACGGGCTGATCCGCCAGTACGAGGTAACACACACACACACACACACACACACACACAGACAGAGGCACACACACACACACACACACACACACACACACACACACATATATCTGTGTGCTCTGAATCCTGGATGGTTTGTGAGGTGCTTAACGAGTCCAGTCGCTCTGCTCTAAAGTGATTTCAAAAATATTTTTAAAGAAATAAATGTGAGGTTTTTTTCACAGTTACAGAACACAGCTCAGAGGTGTGTGTGTGTGTGTGTGTGTGTGTGTGTGTGTGTGTGTGCGCCTGCAGATCTCCTACAAGGCTCTGAGCTCCTTCGACACAGAGTTCGACCTGTCCAATCAGAGCGGGAAGGTGTTCAAACCGGCCAATGAGACGAGCCACGTGTTCGGCGGCCTGTACCCAGGCTCCACCTACTCCTTCACAATAAGAGCCTCCACCGTCAAGGGCTTCGGACCTCCAGTCATCACCCAGTTCACCACCAAGATATCAGGTGTGTGTGTGTGTGTGTGTGTGTGTGTGATACCAGCAGAGGAGCAGTACTGTGTAGTACTCAGTCAGAAGAGCCTCCTTCAGAGCAGCGCCACCTTGTGGCTGAAAGCCTGCAGCAGTTTGTCAGATTGAAATGATCCCAGTGAGTCTCTCCTTCACCTCACCCAAACACACCTTGACTGTCTCCTTGTCTCCTTCTCTCCTTGTCTCCTTGTCACCACTCCTTTCTTCCTCCTCTCCCCCTCTTCTTGTCTCCTTCTCTCCTCCTTGTCTCCTCCTCACCTTGTATCCTTGTCACTTTTCTTTGTCTGCTCATCTCTTTGCCTCCTCTCCTTGTCTCCTTGTCTCCTTGTCTCCTTGTCTCCTAGCTCCTCTCATGCCGGCCTATGATCAGGAGTCTCCTCTGAATCAGACCGACTCCACCGTCACCGTCCTGCTCAAACCAGCCCAGAGCCGAGGAGCGCCCGTCAGGTACCACACACACACACACACACACACACACACACACACACACACTCACACACACACACACACACACACACTCACACACACACACGCCTGCATGAAACATTGAGCAGCATGAGACGTGCAGCTCCAGTCATCCTGCTGCTTTCAGCCTCAGAAACAACAAAATTCACTTCATGTCTTTGTTTATTTAATTTTTAATTAATTTATTTATTTACTCATATATTTATTTATTTATTACACTTTTTTTTTGTAAATTCACAGTCATTTTAGTTCAGTTTTCTTGTATTTTTCATTACTAATTTCACTGGTGACACAAACTAAACCTTTAATAATCTTTTTTAATAGTCATCTGATACTGAGCAAATTTTATCACATTTTTTTCTTTTTTCTTTTCTTTCTTTTGTGATTTTTCACTGCTTTTGCTGCATTATTCCATCATGTTTATGACAGAGAGAAAAAAAAATCTGCTTTGGACTAAAGTGAAGCAAGAAAATTAACAATTGTAATGGCTTCTGTTCAGGCTTCATAAAATATGAATTATCGCTGTACCTTCATAAGGTTTTCATGTGGAAAATAAAACAGCGCCTGCACACGCAAAAAAAAAAAAAATTCTAATGAAACAGAAGTACAATAAATATGTCAAAAATATAAGTATATAAATTTCCACCAATCCCAGAAAATCACTAGACATCAACACATTAGATGATATTACACAAAAACAAATGATAATCTGAAAACGATAATTCACTCTTTAAAAAAAGCCGTTACTTCAAGGCGTTTTGTGTTTTTATTCTAAAGAATTTCAACTGCATTTAATTTGAAAGAACTCTAATGGGAAATTTTACAGATGGAGAAATGATTCTTCATCTTAAACTTGATTTACAAAGCAGTTATGATGAGAACATTCAGCCTCAGCTCAGCACACGGAGCCCAGCAGCATTTTACTTTTCTTCATTTGTTATTGAACTGAATTCCTCTTTTTCTATCAAAAACTGATTTGGCTGATGAAAACATTCCTTTCTTTGTAAAATGTAGACTCTCATCCCCAGTAAATAAATAAATATATAAATAATGAGCCACTGTAAAATTAAAATAACCACACAGTCATTAAAGATATAAAGTTATATAATTAATATAATTATTATATAATTGTTTTTTCAATTTTACTACTTTTTTTGTTATTAATTCATTTATTGGTTTATTCATTTCTTTTTTTTTTTATTATATTCTCCAACAAAAACAACAAAAAATCCTCATAGGCCAACACCATTTTTAAAATTTATTATTACTATTAATACAGCTTCTATATTTTATTATTAGTTTTAATTATTATTAGTGGTTTTAGTTAAAGACATCTATAGATAGATGCTGACAGTTTTTCTCCTCAGTAGTTTTGTTTTTTTTTTCTGAACAAATGAGAAGCAGGACGAGTGTGAACGAAGGCCGACATGTTTTCATTCACTTCAGACGTAGATCTGTGTTTTTAGAGCCGCACCTCGTGGTTTTATCAAGAAACTTTTTCTAGATGGAGCTTTTTATTCTCTGTCAAACTCCATGTGTGACACTGCGCTCTAACACACACACACACACACACACACACACACACACACGTCGTCGCCATGCGCTGCACCCGGAGGAGGCGGTATCCGTGGTAACCGTCGTCATGTCAACAGTTGTCACGTCGTCGTCTCGGTTCTGCTTTAACGAGGGATTTGGTTAATTAACGATCAGCGGGCGGGGCTAATCAGCAGCGCCTGCTAACACCAGGGATTAGCAGGGGATTAACAGCTAATGTGTCAATCACACACACACACACACACTCTCTCTCTCTCTCTCTCTCTCTCTCTCTCTCACACACACACACACACACACACACTCAATGTTTCCTTTTCTTAGAAAATTTTATTCAACGTTTTGACGCTTCAGTACAGACTGCGCAGTGTGTGTGTGTGTGTGTGTGTGTGAGTGTGTGTGTGTGTGTGTGTGTGTGTGTGTGTGTGTGTGTGTGTGTTGTAAAGGGCTGTAGTTTGGGGTTTGGGGGTTTCTGACCGGCTCTCAG
>NC_043999.1:339662-342162 GCF_902150065.1 Myripristis murdjan | reverse complement strand
GTTCTTGATGGCCAGTCCCACACCAGACATCTGTTGCCCACCTGGGGGAGAGCCTTTCCAGTAGAAGGTGTAGCCCATACCCTCCTCGGTTAGAGAGCCTTCATCAAGGAGCCTGGTTTCGCTCAGCGCAGCAATGTCAATGTTGTAACGCCTCAGCTCAGCTGCAACAAGTGCTGCTCTTCTATGGGGCCTTTCGGTCCTGCCATAGGTGTCTAGGAGAGTTCTTACATTCCATGTTGCCAGTTTAAGGTTATAGGACTTGTTTCTTCTGTTTTGACCGCAGAAGTGGAATGGCCCGACAGGAGCAGTCACCTGTCCAGGTGTGGGTTGAGTGGGCAATTTTTAGGCCACCTTTTCTAGGCCCCTCCTCAGATTGAGGTGAGCAGTGCGGTCCCTAAATAGGGCTGCTCAGTCGCACAGGGGTCTGCCGAGAACAGCTGCCACTCAGTCCCAGCTGTTAGCAGCCTTTACCCTGTGCCGCTGACGTGCAGGCTCAGACTAGGACCTCCCAGTTCATTCGAACCTGCTCCTGTCGCCAGACACCCCATCGCCACCAGGCTTCAACCAGATGTAGATCCAGGTAATATCACCATGGTCAGGGGTGGATACCTGCGCAAGGGAGTTTTAAGTGCTGTAGGGGGTGCGCTATTCCCAGTAGCACTATCTACGCCATGATGAGGAAGGCCTGGTGGCATGGGTGGTCCCAGGACGACCAGTTCCTCATCAAGGCTGCAGGAGGCGGGTACTGTAGGGGTGTGCTCCTTTAGCCTTGCCTAAGGAGGCTCCCACAAGGCAGTGGGGCTATTTGCCCATGGCTCAGGCAGTGGTTGATGGGTGCCAGGGTGTGTCCACTGTGGTAGTGGGCCTGCGCACCACCTCTCTGGGGCACACTGCTGCTCCAAGATCCCCTGCAGTTTAGCCTGGGATGGTGGGGAACCCAGTTACCATGAGTGGCCTCCAGGAGGCACTGCAGGAGTCTTGGCGGTGGAGAGGCTGTGTACTGACAGAGGAGACTCTTTTCACCCCCGTGAACTACAAGCACTTCTACACGACTGCACCAGACGCCTCACACACACCCTGCACTGTCCAGATACACAGCACACACACACACACACACACACACACACACTGCAGCTCAGGTGGTTTCATGGGAAAAACAGGACGTGGTTTTGTGCAAACAGCTGTCTTGTACTTCCTGTCTGGTCAACAGGGGGCGGAGCTGACTGAAGTGTGTCACCCAGGGCATTATGGGTATTTGGAGAGTTTTCCATCTCCAGGCTCCACAAACAACACATCAAGTTTCCCTGCAGTTTTTAAAAACGTTCTTGTAAACTGATGAAAACATGACAATGAGCTGGGGAGGTTCCACTTTAATGTGTGTGTGTGTGTGTGTGTGTGTGTGTGTGTGTGTGTGTGTGTGTGTGTGTGTTGCTCTCTCTCAGACTCCATGTGTATCTGTCCTCCCTGTGCCTCAGGGAATTAAACAATATACAGTGTGTGTGTGTGTGTGTGTGTGTGTGTGTGTGTCTTCCTGTCCACCTTGAGTTTCCTGTCTGACAGGAAATGTGACAATAGTTCAGTTCCATCGTTCAGGCCTGCTCCCCTGAGCATGTGTGTGTGTGTGTGTGTGTGTGTGTGTGTGTATGTGTGTGTGTGTGTGTGTGTGTAGTGATATATGACTTCTGTCCCAAAGCTGGTTCCTGTGAAAAACAAAACTATTGTTTCCAAGGTCCCTCAGGACACACACACACACACACACACACACACACACACACACAGCTTTGCTCTATTTTGATCAGATTCAACCCAAACAGCCACAAACTGCAGGTTTTTTGTTCCATCCCTCTAACGTGACCCCGAGGAGCGAGCTAACGCCGGCTAACGCTCAGCAGCTAGCCTGCCTTGGCTGAGGTCAGGGAAAGGTCAGGGTCAAAGTGACTTCGTGTTGGAAACATTTCAGAGCGAAGAGCAACTCAGCAAGACATCAGTACACAAGGTGTGTGTGTGTGTGTGTGTGTGTGTGTGTGTGTGTGTGTTGAGCTACAGCCTCATCACAGTTAAACCACACGGGGAACTGAGTGCTCAAATTAGCTAAACACACTAGTAACCACGCACACACACACACACACACACACACACACACATACACACACATACACACACACACACACACACACACGCACACACACACACTTGGGCTGACTGATTAAACTTGTCAGCTTCAATAAAACAACATTTACTACTGCAGCTCTGTGTGTGTGTGTGTGTGTGCGTGCATGCGCGTGTGTGTGTGTGTGTGTGTGTGCGTGTGTGTGTGTGTTATTCGGGGTAGACTAACATGTTAATCGCTCTCTCTAAGTGACTTTATTGATTGGCTGCAGATGAAACACTGCAGAGTTAATTGACCAGTCAGAGAGGAAGAAGAAAGAAATGAAACTGGGAAAAGAGAAACTTTTTAATTCACAGAGAAAGAGAGAGAGAAACGGAGAGAGAGAGAGAG
>NC_043999.1:317472-337472 GCF_902150065.1 Myripristis murdjan | reverse complement strand
CGCCATGCGACGCGATGCCATGCAAACAAAAACAGGAGACATAAGTATGAGCCGGTTGTTTTAACAGAGTTCTTTTGTTTTAGAGAAACTCAGATCAGCGGCTCTGCCTCGCAGCGTTCTCACAGCGGAGAGGAGAGGCTGAGCTCACCTTCAAATTCAGAATTTCAGTGTTTTTCTGATTGCTCAGGTGCTACCTTTGATGCTTTTTGCAAAACCCCACACACCAAACCGTAAACATTGTCCATCTGCGGCAAAGCAAACAAATCTCACAAAACCCTTCAGATTCTTTTGAAAAACAACAAACCAAATCTGATCATCGAGATGAGAAACACTTGGCTTTTGCTTTTTCTGTCTGCAGGACAGCAGTTTGCAATAACACACACACACACACACACACACACACGCACAGGTATCCAGGTGTGTAAAGTATAGATGTGTGTTCTGAACAGAACACACTCTCAGTGCCAGTGAGTTCTGTTCCCGCGGCAACGCCATCCGGTTCTCGCTCGCTCGCCTCCTCAGTGGAACAGGTGTAAGAAGAACCGTCCTCCTTCAGTGGTGTTCCACCCCTGCTGCCACACACACACACACACACACACACACACACACACACACACACTCCCCAAAAAAATGTAACTGGACTAAAAACACACATTTGACACCTTAATCGTCTTCTGTTGTGTTGGGGCCATCGTAGGAAAAAACAGAAATTATGGAGCCGGGGATCGGGGGCGGGGTGATATCCCAAGAAAAAAACTCAGAATTTCTGAAATTAGATTCACAAACTTACGAGATTTTAGTCACATATTCAGGAGAAAAAACTCAGAAAACCTCAGCTGATTCTACTCTGACATGGGATTCAGGAACAAGGAGATCCTGCTGATCTGAGCCCAGAATCAGCAGATTGTTTTCTTCTGAATCGGCCCAAGTCACAGCAACGTCTCTTCAGAGTCCAGATATATATTTTTTTAATTTGTGACTTTACAATCTAAGAATTTCAAGTTTTTTGAATTTTTTCTTGTAAATTTACCTCTTTGATCTCAGAGAATAGCTGAGTTTCTTTTCTTGTAAATCTATGAACTTAATCTTGGAAATGATGAGTCTTTTTCTCCTGATATTCCCCCGTGTAATTTCTGATGTGTGTATTTGCTCGGCTGATGTTTCCGATGCGGAGAGCGCTCCTCGGTCTCACCTGCACACGTGTTGCGTTCAGGTTGTGAGTTTTTCTGTCGGTATGTTGTGTTTTTGTGTGGAAGCGCAGCTCCTCGCCGGCTGCCTCGGCATGCTTCGCTCCGCATGAGGCGAGCTGTTCATTCTGTACATAGCGTTTGAGGAGGCGGGCGGGAGAATATTTATTCCTTCGTTTTGTTCTTGATGTTGATGTCGTTGTTCTTGTGAAGCACACAGAGAGAGACAATCGTGTTGGAGGTTCCACTCGTTCCCACCATCAGAGCCGAGGTTCTGCTGCCTTCAAGTGCCACGTCGGAAGTCGTACAGACGTTCAGTCACTTTGGTTCGGAAATATTGGGGAACTTTAGCAACCAGGAAAAAATGGAAGCTGTTCGTTATTATAAGGCGGCTGCTTCAACCACAAACTCACAAACATGCAGGATCGCTGGGATGCAGCTTTAAAGCTCCAGGGGTGGAAAGAAATAAACAAATGAGCCTTTTTAAAAAGTGGGTCACACTTACACTACAGCGCCCCCTATAGATGTTTAACAGAATGTTGGTTGATATAAAAGTTAAATATCAGTTCAATAGAATATCTATAAGACATAAATTATATTTCAACAAGACATCGACAGCCTGTTTTATGTGCTTTAACAAACATGGAGGCCGAGCTGCTGGAACACCACTGCGTTATTATGAAACCCACCAGAGTTCTGGGCAGGATCCAGCCACTGGGTTACGGTTCGGCTTCTGGTTGGGTGATGGTTTGTGCCAAGCCTGTTTTAGCAAACAACAGGCGCACAAACTGACCAATCATAGCGCCGCTGAGCGGGACTTCCCCAGAACAGGTGGGATCTGTAATAACACACCCCTGGAAACTGGTACGCAGCTTGTTGTTAAGATATAATTTATGGCTTATTGATATTTTACTGAACTCATTGTTTACAGGCAGACTGCAGTTTGAAATGGGAGGGAACAGCATTTTGTTTCCTGATGTAAAGGACGAGCCTGAGGAGGAATAACACCTGTCAGGTTCATGACAAAACTCATAACCCACAGCAGGTCTGACCTCAGTGTCAAATGTTCACAAAAACATAAAAATGGAGTGAAACGCTCTTGTAATTTGGGAGATGATGGGGTAAAAGAGTTGTCCTGAGCTCCTGAGGCATTTCAGGCTCTATTCCTTTGAGAACTGAATGGCATCCATCGTTCTTCACCATTCTGCCTTTTACTTAGATATCAGCTGACATGCTGTTGAGTATCTACAGGGGCCTGTCCACAGAAATATTCCCTCCGTCCACCAGACACTCCTGCCTCACGGAGGGTCAAAGCTTGCAAACTTTCCAGTGAGCACTTGAAGGCACCGTTAAACCAGGTTCTTGCTGTTCCACCACCAGAACCGGCCAGAACCGGGTTCTTGCTTTTTCGCGGTCAGTGATGGGACACACTCGAGCTTCTCAGAGGAAGCTGTGCCGCCGGCCTCTGACATGCGGCTCCAGGTCGGCCGGACCCCGGTGACGTGCAGCTCTGGTGCTGATGGGTTTGTATTGTATTTGAAACCTTTTATTTATGTTGTATGATTCCAAACTATTTACAAATAAAAACATATATATATATATATATAAATATATATATACACACACACCTTAACTGGAGTCTCTTGCCTTTCACTGTTTACTTGATACTGGCTGTGTGTGTGTGTGTGTGTGTGTGTGTGTGTGTGTGTGTGTGTGTGTGTACTTTCATATTTATTACCCCCACATTCTTCTTCTCTCTCTGCTACTTTCACCAAATCACCAAAACTACTGCTTATTCTGCAATACTATAAATTCTACTCTTGGTGTCATTACTACTTCTGATACTACAAAGACTACTGCAGTTACTTCTAATACTGCTGCTAATACTGGCACCAGTAATTATCCTACTTTCACTACTATAACTAATTCTCTATAATTACTTTTTAATAATAATGTATGAATTTTCCCTGTCATCCTTCATGTTTTGTCTCCATCTAGTGGACAAAACAGGGAACAACACTCTGAGTCTGATGTGCTCTCTCTGTGTATTATTTTCGTTTCCCCATTTTTCTTTGTGTCTTTTTTCTGTTACTCTTAAGATAACATCAAGAAATCATACAGCTGCTGTTATGACAACGACTTATTTTATTCACTGCACAAAGATCTGAAATAGAAGACTGCAATATGAAGTTTATTATGAAGACCAAGTGTTTTTTTTTTTTTTCATTCCAAAAAAAGGTGACATTTGCATGAATAAATAGAGATAACATTTCTGAGACAGATTTATGGATGATTAAAACCAGATTTTTAAAAAAACGAGCATAAAATGACAAAATTAAGCAACAGAAAACTCTCCAATGTCCAATGGCAAAGCAAGTTTCCTATCAATAGAAACAGACAATCGAAAACAGTCAGGAATGGAAGAGCGGTTTACTTTGAAGTCAGTGTTTTGTCTTTGAGAAACATTTGACTTCAGGATTAATGCTACCAATCAAGATAAGCAACAGTTTCTGATCTTTTTAAAACAGGTTTTCTCTATTTCTGAGAAACTGGCAGCAGAACCAGACTAGAACCATAAAAGCAGAACCCAAACCCAAACGCAGGGTAGAGAGGCTCAGTGAAGGTGGAGCTGAAGGTGTGGAGGAGTGTCAGTCTGTCAGAAGAGACTCTGTAGAAGGACAGAGTTCCAGCAGAGCAGTCCAGATACACTGCTACTCTGTTAGATCCATGAGAATGGACAGAGATGCTGGTGGACTTCCTGTTGTGTCTGGCAGAGTATCTGTCATCAAAGCACCTCAGACTCCAGGACTGCTCGTTGAATCCAAGCCGAGAGTCATCACCACTTCTTGTGATTCCTCTGTAAGTCACTGCTATATCAACCTCTCCTCTCCACTGGACCTCCCAGTAACATCGCCCAGTCAGACCTTCTCTACACAGAACCTGAGGCTTCTGGTCAAATCTATCTGGGTGATCAGGATACGACTGCTGCTCAGACACCCTGGTCACCTCTCTGTTGTCTTCAGACAGATGGAGTCCTCTGTTCGCTGTGTTTGGATCCAGTGTGAGATGACGGGCATCTGATGGAAAGAAGACACACAGCACACATCAGAAATCATCATTTAACAAGATTCACTTCATCAGATTACAGTTCATTTTTTTAACTTGAGGCCACAGCTGCATGTCCAGGAGAGGTATGGATCTTCACTGGCCCCAGCTGTGGGTGTGACGTCAACCACTGTACGGTATATGACAGAGTGGCTTGGTGTGGTCCACATAAGACCTAAGGGCATGGACAGGGCATAGATTGTGAAGCCTCTCAGCTTCTGGAGAATGATGAGGTGGAGGATAGAGAGCCCCTAACACCAGAGGCTTGGAGACAAAATCCTTAGCCAAAACCTTACGTTGGAAGGCAGGATTTGGAAGAAGGTTGACTATCCTGTCCTCCTCCCCAAACTGGAGACCTGCCACAGCCACTGAAAAAGGAGACAACTCACTCATCCTTTTGGCTGACAACAGCCAAGAGGAAGGTTGTCTTCCAAGAGAGAAGACACAAATCAACACAACAGCGGCTCAAAGGAAGGCAAACAAAGTGCCCCGAGGACCAGCTGGAGGTCCCAGGATGGCAGTAAAGACTTCTGAGATGGGCAGTTTTATCTCACTCCCCTCAAAAACTGCACAGACAGTGGATGAGCTCCAGGAGAGAAACCGTCATAGATCTCACGAGTTGTCGAAATTGCAGCCAGAAAACCCCTGAGTGTAAACATAGCTCGCCCCAGGGAAAAAAAGATGCTGGAGGAAGGAGACCCTGTCCCCTTGCCCGGCACCAGCCAACAAACATCTTCCACTTGCCACTGTACAGAAGCTGAGTGGAGGGAGCCCATAAAGCCTGTAAGGTCTTCACCACATCTCCCTCAACTGTCATTAAATGACCATACATGAAGCCTCAGCATTTGGGGCTCCGGATGCCACATCTGGTTTGAGCTTGCAGAAGCATATCCCGCCTGAGTGGTAGACACCACAGGATCTCCGCCATCCAAGATCTTTGACGCCAATTTGGTGCCACAACGAGCACCTGAGCACACAACATTCTCGCCCTCCAGAGGAAGGCTGGCAGGAGGGGTAGGGGAGGACATGCATACACCCTAAGAGGAGGCCAAGGATTGCTCAGATCATCTACCCCGAGTGGCCCCGGTGGACCACGCATGGACACCCACAGGAGGCACTGAGTGTTGTCCACGTGTGACCAACCAAAACAAAGCCATATCTGTTCCACTCTCTGTGGATGCAGACGCTACTCGCTGAGATGGGGATCACCTGGGGACAGCAGATCTGCCGCTGCATTCTGGGGTCAGGGAAGGTAAAATGCGCATGCTGTTGGACTGAGCCCACAAGAGCAACTTGTGGTCTCTTGCATGTGGCCCGGTTGACCTTTTGCCAGAAATGGCCAAGGTGGTGAACATGGTGATCCAAGATGCCAGTTCCCAGGCTGAGGTGCTAGGTAATACTTTGGCACAGTTGACCATGACCAGACAACATATTTGGCTGAGTCAGTCGGGGCTGGCAGATGTAGATTGTGCTGCAGACCATGCTCTGTGGCATTATATAGGTTACAAAGTGCTGACCGAAGTACAGGTCGGCCGGCCAAGGCTGAGGCCATGAGTGCTGCGGGTGTTTCACAAAGTCAGGATACACAGGCAGAGGATCCTGTCTCTGACTCCTAGGATCTATACCGTACAGCGGTTGACGTCACACCCACAGGTGAGGGTTAATTTGGCATAATGTTCCTGATCCAAGGATGATAGTCACATTCTTACAGGTTCACTGAAATGAAATGAAACCAACAATCACATGGAAGCAAGTATGACCCTTTAAAATGAAGAGGGGTGACAGTCAGAGTCATGTCGGGCAAATAATCAATCAATAAATTGAAGAAATGAATGTGTGTGTGTGTGTGTGTGTGTGTGTTTGTGTGTGTGTGTGCGTGTGTTCTCAGTACTCACATCTTCTAAGGCTGTCAGCTGTGATCAATTGCAGCCTGTAGGAATGAACACATCATTGTCATCATCAACATCATCATCATCATCATCTGTGGATCAACTCAAACATATGATGACAAACACTAACCCCAACCCCGAAGCCTGAGAAAAGCAGCCACTGAGAAGTCTGGATATTTACTAGGAAATGCTGAATCTTTGGTTTGCTACTGCTGGGCCTC
The DNA here is from genome assembly GCF_902150065.1 of Myripristis murdjan. Taxonomy (NCBI): domain Eukaryota; kingdom Metazoa; phylum Chordata; class Actinopteri; order Holocentriformes; family Holocentridae; genus Myripristis; species Myripristis murdjan. Next base: position 331,070 of record NC_043999.1, on the reverse strand, counting down.
ATGCCAATGAAGAAACATAATTTCCCACAGTCCTCCCTGATGTTCACACTTGGACATTAACTCTGCCCATGGACCCAGCTTTCAGCTACAGCTGGTCATTGTGACATGTAACCCATGATGTCACCCTGTGTTATGTGACCCATGATGTCACAGGGTCAACAAAAGCAGAGTTCCCCTCTCTTTTCTGGGTCTTAGAGTTCTCTTCCCTGTGTTTGGGAGGCAGGAGGAGCACCAGCTCCTCACCCCTCCTGGGCAGGAGCTGCTGCAACTCTGCTCTCCTTTGTCCTAATGACCTGCTCGGAGCAGACACACCGAGAACCTGTTTTTTTTTACGGCAGAGACAGGAGAACCTGCCTGAAGACCAAGCAACAGGAGCCCTCACGCAAGTTAGCACTGAGCTGCTAACTGCAAGGAACTCGAACCAAGCAACAACCGGACCTCCAGTCTGGACCACAAAGACTTCACCATCCAGGATAGAAACACGACTTTTCCCAGCCTGGCTCATTTCCCACCAAGGAAATCACCATCTGAAGAAGCAGCACTGCACAGAGACCTTCTCTCCTGGACTGGGTGAAGTTCTGCTGGGCACAACACAGAGCCCTGCCAAGAGAGACTGTAACTGAAGTAAATGCACTGACCTGCACTGAAGTTGTTAACTAGACTGAACTGGCTGTGAACGTGATCGGACCTGCTGTCGGTGCACATGGTGAGTTGATGTGGGCACAGTATCTGGGGTTGGCTAACCTCTTCTAACCTGGCACCTTTCCCTTAACCGACTGGCCTTTAACCTGATCCCACCCAGCGTGAGCAGGACAACACCTCACTCCAGGCTTCAGCCGTGTTTCCTGCTGTGTTACTGTGTATTCTTCATTTGTTTCCCCACATGTCATGTGCCCTGGTGGCCATCTTGATTCAGACTATGCATGGTGTGTTTAGTTAGTTTGCTATTTCTCAAGAAATCCTTTGAATCTACCCGCTGGTCTGTTTAATGTTGCATAAGAGTGAGTTTTGCCAGTCTCTATGCTGCAGAACTCCAAAATCCTTCATTGTGTACTAGCTATTGATGTGGTAATTTTGGTTGTCATTATTAAGTTATTACAGTTTTTCCCAATTGACAAAACACATTTCTTAAAACCTCCACCCATTTTCTCAAAACCTTAAACACAAATCCAAAAACTCAAACTACATTCACAAAACCCCAGACTTTTCTATCAAAATCAAACTATCACCTCAAAACCAGTTAGCCTGTGTTCAAAACCAAACACGTAAAAATACAGTCACCACAGAGCATTCGTCAGACATTACATAAAATAATTTAGGACACAGCCTCCAGGGCATGTAGTTACAGTTTTTCTAGATTGCTAAAACACAAAAACTGTAGCACAAAAACCCAAACCTTTTTGTCATTCCCAGAAGCACACAAGAATTTCCCATAATCATAAACACAATTCACCTGTTTCCACACGTTTCAATACTCAAAACTCTTTCTGCAAAACCTTACACAAAAGTGGCCAGATAAATCATTCACTGCAGTGTGTGTTCATTCAGCAAACACATGCTCTCAATATAATTAACTCAAGTTATCATGACCTAAACTCAGAGACCACACCTTTCTCCAAGTGCAAACACTCAGCCTAAAAATTGTTAACACACCAATCACAATTGTGGGTCAATAAATAGGCCTGGAGGCATGTTCATGTGCTTTGGAGCAGTGGATCACAACCACGCCGAGGCTGGTGGACAACAAAGAGGAAGAGGAAGAGGATGAAGCAACTTTACCGTGTGCCTTTTGAGAGGAATCCTGACAGGGTTAAGGAGCAACGATTCCAATATGTGCAGGTTATTGCTATCCAACACAGAAATGATATAGTATGTAGAGTAAAGGCCCATCTTTCATTCCAATACACACAGTACTGTGTTTGAAGTCAAATGTGTGTTTTTGACTCCTGTAGAGAAGCTTTGAGATGGATGCCATGGCTGACCCTCATGAGTACATCTTTATCGATGAAGCAGGCTTCAATCTGACAAAAAGGCGCAACATCATTGGACACCGAGCAATCACACAAGTTCCAGGCCAGAGGGGGGGGCAGCATCATCATGTGTGCAGATATTAGCAACCGTGGCATCCTCCACCGCCATGCCATACTGGGTCCACAAGGGGATATTTCCCATGCTGCCTGGCAAGAGCAGACATAATGTGTGATGTTGACAAAATACTATGGCCTGACCCTGACCTGAGACAAGATCATGCTGATGATGAACCTGTATATGTGCTGAATATGGAAATACTGTGAATAAAACCTATTGTGGACATTTTGGTGGCAGCGTTTTGAATTAATCCCTCCAGTGTGGAACAAACACTCATGTAGTCTGTGTTTTGACAGCTTGTGTGTGTTGTCTGAGGGTAAAAACTAATTGGGACCCAGAAGTTGGATGTTTGTGCCGTTGGGTGTGAGTATTTAGAATTGTGTGTGAAGATTTGAGGAAATGGTGAGTTGTTCCAGGAATTGTATCTAAGCAATTGAGAAAAACTGTAACAGAAAATCTTTATTGTACATGCATTTAGCAAAATAATATTGCAGTCAAAGCAATATCTAGACTACATTCAGCACTTTCATAACAAAAATAAAACTAAATGAAAAGCAAATTACTGCACAATCAAAGTCACTGAGATTCATTCTCTAACATCATGTCTTTGTTGGGGGTCCGGCCAGAGGACTTCATCCACCACACAGGCAGTATTTACTCAAACTGGGTTGGACTCTTTGTCCTGCTTCCCTCCTTGTCATCGCATGAACAAGGACATGGCGAACAATAGCTGCCCAAATTTCATCAGTGATGACAGTTCTTAGTCTTCCTTGGCCTCTTCCTCATCCCCTACCTCTCATGCGTACTCTTCCACCTCTGCCTCTCTGTGTTTCTGTCAGTTGTAGATGGATGCACATGTGCCACTTGTGCACTCTGAACTGACTTTTATCCTGCCCAATTGGTCTGATCACATCATTAGAAATGTGTGTGTTCAGTTTTGAGTTGTTGTGTGTAAAAGGTGACAGCCGTATTGGAGTTATGTTCACATTTAGCTGTCAGTGTTTACAGTTTTGCAACACAAGTGTATGACAGTGTGAAATGTGCTTAGTGACTGAGCATGTGTTAAAGGTTTAGCAAAAAAGAGTGGATGAGTTTTGCAAATTGTGTCCAAGTATCTGAACAGTGTTTAAGGTTTGGCCAAAAGAGTCTTTGATTGGAAAAATGAGTTTAGGCCACTGAGAATTTGGTTCAGAGAATGGAGTTTAGTGTTTTAGCAACTGAGAAAAACTGTAATCAGAGTTCCAAATTGGTAGTTTAGTACATGTTTAATGACACTAACTCAATTAGTTATCAATTTTCCTTTTCGAAGGATGGTGCCCTGAGGTGGATTTGATGTAAATTAAATTCTGTTTTTCAACATAATTGTTATCAGGCTGCACTCAATAAATTGTGCCACCTGTATGACATAGAAGCCCCAACACTACTAACTGTGTCCAGCACAAGAACTGTCGTGAACTGAGACCAACCAGTGTCAACATGGACTGACTCCACCCCTCTACTGACCTCAGAGTCTTCAGTCTGCAGTTTGGACTCTCCACCAGATCAGACAGCAGCTCCACTCCTGAATCCTGCAGCTCGTTGTAGCTCAGGTCCAGCTCTGTCAGATGGGGGTTGGACTTCAGAGCCGAGGCCAGAGAAGCGCAGCCTTCATCTGTGACCTGACAGTCTGTCAGCCTGCAGAGAAAGAAGCCTTTTAACAAACCACTGCTGCTGTTCAAGTAGAGCTTCACACAGGGAAAAGAGATTCTCTACCTCAGAGTCTTCAGTCTGCAGTTTGGACTCTCCAGTCCAGCAGACAGCAGCTTCACTCCTGAATCCTGCAGCTGGTTGTCACTCAGGTCCAGCTCTGTCAGATGGGGGTTGGACTTCAGAGCCGAGGCCACAGAAGCACAGCTGTTCTCTGACAACCTGCAGAACCTCAACCTGAAGAAAGATGAAAATGTTAGCTTCAAATTAAAATATTCCTGGAGAGAAACCCTGCTCTCACCAATCCAGTGCTGAATAATGCAGTTTGATCTGATCAGGTTTTCCATCTGTAGCTCAACACTGCTGACTGCTCTGCCACAGTCAGAGGACTTCACCATTTTGTTACTGTGGATCAGCATTAGATCAGCCTTATTGGGTCATTTCATCTTAAATCAGATGTACTGTCACTCTGACGTTTGTCTCAGAAGGGTTTTCTTTAACCAACCATATGAATAAATCTGCAGTTTGGGCCCTGAATGCCAAATAGTTTAAAATAAAGAAGTTAGTTAACGTTTAGAACGGACACTTTTGATGGAGACGTTATTTCCAGATTTAAGTTTCACTGGAAATAATCCAGATTTAATGCAGAATTTGATTCAGATTGATGGAATAGCTGCCAAGAACATATGCACTTTTAAAATCAAGCTGTTTATTGAATCAATCTATATGTTTTCTGGTATATCTTTATTTGTGGAAAAACACTTGCAGGCATATTGGTTCAGCCTAACAACTTTTACATATTACAGATGTTTGAATTTCATGGATATACATTTACATTAACTTTTTGAAACGCCCTCATGATTAAAAGTCCATTTCAGTTCTCAGCTGTTTTAATGTTTACTCTGATGAAATGTTGCCTTCAGGCAGCAGCATCCAGTTTTTTTTTATTCAGCACTGAAATGACTTTTGGAAAATATGGCAGCAGACAGCAGATAGGCCTGTAAAATATAAAGGCCCAGTGTGACAAAAGAACACATGCAACTTTATTACTGACATTTTGTTTTGTCTGTTCATTTTAACTAAAGTCATCTTTGTTTAAAAATCAGTGGAAATTTTTTAGAAATTAAACACTAGAAACTGAAGTGCATATTAATAAACAACAACACAGGGTTAAATATGTTTTAAAGTGCAGTCTGACCTCAGAGTCTTCAGTCTGCAGTTTGGACTCTCCAGTCCAGCAGACAGCAGCCTCACTCCTGAATCCTGCAGCTCGTTGTCACTCAGGTCCAGCTCTGTCAGATGGGGGTTGGACTTGAGAGCCGAGGCCAGAGAAGCACAGCTGCTCTCTGACAAGCTGCAGTCACTCAGTCTGAAGAAAGAAGAAATCATGTTCCTGGAAACTGAGATATTCCTAGAGAGAGAACCTGCTTGTAGCCATCACCTCTTGTAAATATTGATGACAACATGCTGCTGCTTGAATAAACAAGTACAGGCTGAGGAGTGAACTACTGAGCGTTGGTGTTTCCTTGTCATATTAAGTTCATAAGTAAGTCAACAATGCTATAATGAAATGGCTTTAGTCACCATTGAGCTAGTCAGTGTGGATAACACATTCTCATTTCCAGGTCATCAAATACCACAGCTTGGCCACACCCCTTTTACATCTGATACCAATATCAAAGGCAGACTTCAATGTCAGGAAGAGATGCATCGAGCTTTCTCACTTTTATTATGTGTCAGTGTCACATGGTTACATTTAGACAACAAAACCACTTGGTTAAGGTTAGGGAAAGGGAAGGATTAGGCAACAAAGCAGAAACTGGACTCAGTGTCAGTCACACACGAGAGGCGTTGCTGGAAACAGGAATCAAACTGGAGAGTCATACATGAAGGTCCTGAGGTTCACATGCCCACCATCCCTCCCAACCACCTCCCTTTGCTGACTTTCTTGCTCTGTGTCACTGCATCATCCCCTGCATCTCATACTGATGCCAAAGGGTGTCTTTGGTTTCCAGTGGGTACATTTGGCATTAGTATCAGATGCAGAGCGTGACAAAGCTGCAGATTTGACTGTCAGGGAATGAGAATGGGTTGGTGTGGATTACAACAATATCATCTGTATACAGATGTCTGTAAATTAAGAGTCACTGCAATACAGAAATAATATACACATAATATTTCATGTCAGTATCTAATAATTTTCAGTCTGACCTGAGAGTCTCCAGTCTGCAGTTTGGACTCTCCAGTCCAGCAGACAGCAGCTTCACTCCTGAATCCTCCAGCTGGGTGTCACTCAGGTCCAGCTCTGTCAGATGGGGGTTGGACTTCAGAGCCGAGGCCAGGACTTCACCGTGAATCTCTGAGAGTACACACCCTGAAAGTCTGTAATTAAAGGGTTATCATCACGTGATTTTTCATGTGTTGATAAAATATAATAAGACATGATGACAGTGAAATTAATTTGTAGTTCATCATCTCAAGATTTAATTTTTTTAAGTAGTTGCAAGTTGCTGTAACTTGAATCTTTCAGTAGGAATAATAGATTAAGCTTCCTGACATCCTAAATAAATCCTTTTTTGTTGCTCCATGTTCAGCTAACCTTTTTCCCTCAACCAACATTATGTCGCAGCCCTTTTAATCTGAGCTGAAGAAGTCTGTAATTTTGGGATATTATATATGTGCATTGTAGTTCTGTGTCAGAGGCAGCTGTACACTGTTGCATCATTTTCACATCAGGACTAACCGAGCCTTCCTGCAGTTCCTCACAGCTGGGATCAGTCTCAGTCGTCCCTCCACTGATGTGTTGTACGTCTGCAGGTCCAACTCATCCAGAACCTCCTCTGACATCTGCAGCATGTAGGCCAGAGCTGAGCAGTGGATCTCAGAGAGTTTCTTCTCTGATCTGTTCTCTGACTTCAGGAACTCTTGGATGTCCTGATGTACTGAGAGGTCGTTCATCTCCATCAAACAGTGGAAGATGTTGATGCTTCTGTCAGGAGAGAAATATCCAGTGTTCATCTTCTTCAGGTTGTTGATGGCCCTCTGGATGTCCTCTGGTCTGCTCTCTGTCTGACCCAGCAGGCCTCCTAAGAGCCTCTGGTTGGACTCCAGTGAGAGGCCATGAAGGAAACGGACAAAGAGGTCCAGGTGGCCATTTTTACTTTCCAGAGCTCTGAACATTGCTGCCTCCAGCAAGGCATCCAGGGATTGATCACTGTCATCATATGAACCCCAGCCTTTTCCCAGGAATGTGTCCAGTACCTTCATGTCCCTGTTGGTGTAGCAGTAGAAGATGTAGACTGCAGCGAGAAACTCCTGAATGCTCAGATGAACAAAGCAGTAGACTTTTCTCTGGAAGAGCACACACTCTGTTTTGAAGATCTCTGTGCACACTCCTGAGTACACCGAGGCCTCTCTGACATCAAGACCACACTCCTCCAGGTCTTCTTGGTAGAACATCAGGTTGCCTTTCTCAAGATGTTCAAACGCCAGCCTGCCCAGCTTCAGAAGAACTTCCCTGTCAGTCTCCATCAGCTCCTGCTGACTCCTGTCATGTCTCTCATCGTACTTGTGCTTCTTCCTCTGTGTCTGAACCAGCAGGAAGTGTGAGTACATGTCAGTCAGGCTCTTGGGCAGCTCTCCTCTCTGGTCTGTAGTCAACATGTGCTCCAGAACTGTAGCAGTGATCCAGCAGAAGACTGGGATGTGGCACATGATGTGGAGGCTCCTGGACGCCTTGATGTGTGAGATGATTCTGCTGCACAGCTCCTCATCACTGGATCTCCTCCTGAAGTACTCCTCCTTCTGGAGGTCAGTGAACCCTCGCACTTCTGTTACCCTGTCCACACATGTAGGAGGGATCTGATTGGCCGCCGCAGGTCTGGAAGTTATCCAGAGGAGAGCCGAGGGAAGCAGATTCCCCTTGATGAGGTTTGTCAACAGCACGTCTACTGATGATGTCTGTGTAACATCAGACACAACCTCATTGTTCTGGAAATCCAGTAAAAACCTGCTTTCATCCAGGCCGTCAAAGATGAACACGACTTTACAGGCGGCGAGCTTCTCTGCTGTGACCGTCTGTAATGTTGGATGGAAAACACGGAGCAGCTGGAGAAGACTGTAGCGCTCATCTTTGATCAAGTTCAGCTCCCGGAATGAAAGCAGAACCGCAAGACTGACATGTTGGTTTTCCAAGCCCTCTGCCCAGTCCAGAGTGAACTTCTGCACTGAGAAGGTTTTTCCAATGCCAGCAACGCCCTGCGTCACAACTACTCTGATGTGTGTGTGTTGGCCAGGTAAGGGTTTAAAGATGTCCTGGCACTTGATTGGAGTGTCATGGAGGGTCTCCATCTTGGATGTTGTCTCCAGCTGCCACACCTCATGTTGGGTATTAACCCCTTCCCTCCGTCCCTGTGTGATGTAGAGCTCAGTGTAGATCCTGTCGAGGGGGGTTCCAGTTCCTGCTGCAGCAGTTCCTTCTGTCACAAATTCACATCTCCTCCTCAGACTGATCTTATGCTCATCTAAAACCTCCTGCAGACCGCCGTCCACTGGGCTGGTTTGACTGGGTGTCTGCAGTCCAGGTCTTGTTCTGGATCTTTCTCCACACTGGGGACAGGCAGAGTCTCCTGATGAACCAGACTGGTCCCAGTCTGAGGTGATGCACTGTCTGCAGAACCAGTGTCCACAGCTGGTGGAGACTGGATCCCTCAGGACCTCCTGACACAAAGCACAGCAGGACAGCTGCTCCTTAACACAGCTCCTCGTCTCTCTGTGGAGGTGAAGACAATGCTTTACAACTGAGCAGAAATATTTTTGATTTCAAACTAAAAACTCTGTGTGAAGTGTGGTGAATTGTGAAGTGAAGTCCTAGATTTTGCCCATCCACTCTTGTATCTGATAGTCTGAGCTGTGCTGATATTCAGTTTAACAGCATCACCTCCAAAGTGATGATGAGTTTATTTAACAGTTCTACAACGAAACCACAGAAATAAGCACTACAGATTATGATTTACTTGTTTAAGCAATTTCTTGGCTCTGCCAAGGCAAATAGTCCCATCAGGTATCAATCAACTGAATTGAACATAAACAGGTTTCCACAGCAGTATCGTGGAAGGTGCTTTGTTGTACAGAGTCGTCTGTAAGGCAGCACTTCCAATCACTCAACAACGGCAGCTTAACCAAAACCAAAACCACAGCCTGGAAGGCTGAATGCCAGAGTGCTGTTATACTGTAAATCAGCACTCATGGAAAGACTCCAATCAAATCGCTCCACCGGAACAAATTGTTGTATGAAGCTGAATTAATCAACACAGTCATCCATCATGTCACTGTAGTGATCATGCATGAAGGGTTAGTAGATTTTTGTTTAGTTGTGTTTGTAATGTGATGGAAGTGAAAACACTGATCCTGCCCTCCTCAGCTCACTGTATGTGTGGGCATCATCATCTCTTTTTTTTTTAACACAAATGTACAGCAGACACATGGTACTGTAGAACCCTCAACACTACTTCAGTAACATACATTCAGCACTGATTAATAATAATGCTAGGCTTAATAGCTGACTTGGCTGCATACAAAGAGTTTCTGTTTCCCTGTTGCACAACATTTACCGAACACTGGCAGAACTGGTGCACAAAATAAAATCAATCTAGTTTTTTGTTAGTTTGTTTTTTCCTGGCCAAATCATGACATAAACTGAACCGTTAAATAAAAACTGAGGTACAAACCAAGTCCTATAACTCCTCCTGAATCCTGCAGGTGGCTGTCAGTCAGGCCAGCTCTGTCAGCTGATCTGTTAACCAGCAACTGGCAGACGTTCTGATAGCACCAGACTACAGACAGTAGAACAGTGTTTCTTACTTCCTTGCTAACAGTATCTGGGTCACAGATACTGGAATATACTATGACATTGCATCCTCATTATCAGCCAGCGGTGACATTTACAGGTTGAAATAAAAACTGCAGAGCACATAGATTCATCACTTGTGGCGTCCAAGACGAGAGTTTTTAACAGCAAGAGAGAGCTGCACTGGGAAACCGTGAGGACAGATCATAGAGGACATCCGCTTGCAGACGCTGACTTGTTCAACAGCCTTTACTGTGATTTTTACTGTGATTACGCAGGTGGATGTTTTCTGTCATTCCAACATGCTTGTTTTGGAGGCATTTATTTTTTATTATCTTCATAGTTTGCCACACCGCCTCACCCGAATCTGAACCTGCTTTATCAGTAAACCCATGTGTTTTCACCACACCTGCCTTCCTGCTCTGTATTTGGGTTCTGTTAACTTCAGGCCCGGGACAGGAGGTCGTCTTACCTCGTGTCTGAAAGTCCAGGTTCATCACTGAAGCCTGGTCCCTGCCTGCGGTGCTGAACTCACATTTTTTTGCTCATAACTTACAATACATGTACATGTACATTTTGTGACAGTTTCTGTCCCTCTGTAGTTTTTGATAAAAAAAAAAAAAAAAAAGCATTTGTTATGTTCAGCATAACAAATCCTCCAACCTGAACCATCACGTAGGTCGTTTGTTCCAACCCTCTAATCGGACCCAAGCGACCTAGCTGGCTAGCCGCTGAAATATTTGGTTAAGGTCTGGAAAAGGTCAGGAATAGTGTTATGAAACATTGGCTAATGACCATAACGGCCTTTTTGAAAATATCGTCTTTAGACACAGGAGCTGCAATGTCGAGGTGAAAGACCAAAGACACAAGCTGCAATTTAATGTTTTTTTTATTTTTGCCCTTTTGAGTTTTAAAGACCTGGGGTTCAGGAGGCATCAGGGTGAGGGTTTCGTCTCCAAAACAGAGGGCTAATCAAGGTCATCTTCTATAAAACGTCCTTAATTTGATAGGACCTGATATTCAAATGGTGGGACTCTAACTGTGGAAAAGTTCTACCTTCTTCTTCAGGTGATCATAAACAGTAAAGCAGGTGTCTTACTTTGTGTCTGAAGGTCCTGGTTCACCGCTGAAGACTGGAGGAAGATGTTTAGACAGGTCACTCTTCATGGACAGACAGCAGGAGGCTGAGGACTCTGCTCTGTCCTCTTCCTCCACACACACACTCATCCTCTGGAAACACACACACACACACACACACACACACACACACACACACACTGCATTATCCCTGTGTTTCCTTTAAAAATGTCCATAGTCCATAATACATCCATAGTTAAATTATAGCATGAGAAGCAAATTTTAATTTCTCTCAGATTTTTAAATTGTGGCTCTAGCGCCCCCCGATGGTTTAATTTTACACATTAGTTCAAGGTCCACGGATGCACATAACCACCTAGTTTCATGCTGCTGTGCTATTGCTAACTGTGACGGCAGCATGTCATCATGTCCTACCAGATATCATCAAACTTTTTTGCAGTAATGAAGCTATTTAAAATTATGATGCCACTATTATTTAACAGCACCACCTACTGGCTACAGGACAAAATGATGAAACTTTTTTAAAATGAAATCCTGCCCACATCGCTGGAGCAGTTTGATGGCCGATTAGGGGAGAGTGGGGTAATTTGTGCCAAGGGGCAAGTAGTGCCACCCCTGTTATCTAGAAAACTATAGAAGAAGTTGGTCATGTGACCACATATTGTAGAAGAGGCATCCATTTCACTCATCTTATAAAGAAGGGAGACACATGGCTTGAGAGGAAAGCACATTTAAGTTCAAAAAACATTTTTTTGCTCTCCAAAGTAAAATTTCCATGATCAAGGTTTTTTGATTGCTGTGTTTGAACAATGATAGAAAACTCTGAAAACAGTTCACACAGGTTTTAATACTTTAGTAAGCTACACCATGAGTCTATACAGTTAGCATGATGTTAGCTCAAAACAGCTGGGGGAGGCATTTCTTTCAAAATGGTGGGCTTGGGGTAATTTGTGCCAGAGGGCCTGGGGTAAGTTGTGCCAGTGGAACAACATGTGATTATATACTATATATTGCTCTATTGTATTTTATTGTTATTGTACATTGTCTTCTTACCTTTGATCACTAAAACTATTCAGATTCAGATGAAGATGATTTGCAGGTGCTCATTTTGGAATTTTTATTTTGTTCTGGGTATGTGTTCATGTGGCGCTCGGCCTTGTTATAGAAAAGTGGCCTGTGATCTTGTTAAAATAATAAATAAATGTTAAATAAATAATTTTGTATTGAATTTGTTTTGCTTTTATATAGCATTATCATTTGTGAGATTAAAATGATCTGTTTTACTTCAATTATCAATGGCACAATTTACCCCAGTGTATTCTCTCTAATGGCACAATTTACCCCGCACCGGGGGCAAGTTGTGCCATAAAACCACTTTTTTTTCGAAAGCTATATTTCTCAAACAGTTTATATAAGATCCAAAGTGATTGTTCCCAGGGATGCACAACATCTTAAACTATATGTGCATATTTTAGTTGGAGGCATTACTGTAATCCCCTCGCTTTAAAGGCACTTTAAGTAAAAAATGGCACTATTTACCCCACTCTCCCCTACAGCAAAAACATTTTACAATCAAAAATCTGAAAGTCCTTTTTCCTGGTTTGGCCCATGAAAGAATTAGTCCAAGAAAGATATGTATGATGTAGATTCCTCAATATTGATAGGAGGCGTAGCGATAAAAATGATTTGGACAAAATTCAAAATGGTGAAAAAGCCACCATGAGATCAAATTTAATTCCTATGTTTATTTCCTGAGTCGTGGGTGAGATTTCCCGCCTGTCTGCCTGGTCTGAGCCCTTGATGCCCCCAACAATCACAAAAGATGGAACCCACAAAACCTGTGATGAACTGCTGAGTTTCAGTCAGATCATAATATCAGTGTTGGAATAACACTCACCACGTCGGCCTCCTGCTGCTCTGCTCTGTCGTCTGAGTGAAATCTGAACCGACTGGATTCACATCTGAACCTCTGCTGTTCTTCCTTGTTCTCATGTACCTGCCCCACCTGCTCCGGGAAGCTCCGCCTCTCTGCTTTACTGAGAAAGCACTTCTGTGGAAATCGGTAACGTGTCGAGGCGTGTTGTTCTTCAGAGCCCCCCCACCCCTCCCCCCCCAGCTGCCCCTCTGCTGGCACCGGGGAAAGGTTTCAGGTGAATTGTAATCTGATGAACTGTGACGGCGTGTGCGCCCTCCGGTGGCTCGCGTGGTTTACTGCGAGTGAGTTCTCACTACTGTTGGCTCGGTAGCAAAATGTCACAGGACAGCAGGACACTCTGGGCTTTAAATAAATAAGAATGGATAAACAATTTTAGTGCAATAAAAATAAAAAACATATATGATGGATTTTTGAACAAACATTAATAATGGATAGATTAAGCGATACTGCCTCCTGTCAGCATTGGCGCCCTCTTGTGGACCCAGGTGGTGTTGCAGGCATGTGGGTGCAGGTACAGCTGGCAGGTATAACGGGTGTGTACAGTGTCCTGAAGGAGTGAGGAGTGTGTGTGTGTGTGTGTGTGTGTGTGTGTGTGTGTGTGTGTGTGTGTGTGTGTGTGTGTGTTCTTGGCCGTCAGTTTGGTGATTTTGCTGATGGGCCGGGTGGCAGCAGGTCGGTCTGTGGACTCTCAGGTGTCATAAGGAGCATGCAGGAGCAGAGTGCTGATGGTGACAGTGTGGCCAGCAGGGGGCGCTTTGGCCAGCACTTTTATTGTCCTCTATAAGAACTGCTGTCTCCTGTCCCCCAACAAGGAATTGGAATATCTGAAATTTGAACTTGACCCCTGCATTTTCAGGTGTGAGCAGGTGTGCTGATGTGTTCAGTGTGCAGACACACACCTGATGACATCACACACACCTGATGTGATCAGACCAGCTGGCC